>NW_024423786.1:25907758-25908024 GCF_017311325.1 Ursus maritimus
GTTCCTTGGCGATTCGGGGCCTTTTCTGTTTCCATACAAATGTAAGGACTGTTTGTTCCAGTTCTTTGAAAAATGTCCTCGGTATTTTGATCGGGATAGCATTGAAAGTGTAGATTGCTCTGGGTAGCATGGACATTTTAACTATATTAATTCTTCCGATCCATGAGCATGGAATATCTTTCCATCTTTTAAACCACCTGGTCTGTGATAATTTTGTTATGGCAGCCCTAACAGACTAACACAGGAAGAATAAAAATGTGCAACAG
>NW_024423786.1:25908034-26012811 GCF_017311325.1 Ursus maritimus
GCTTTCCATCTTTTTATGTCTTCCTCAATGTCTTTCAAGAGTGATTTATAGTTTCTAGAATATAGGTCCTTTACGTCTCTGGTTAAGTTAATTCCAAGGTAACGTATGGTTTTTGGTGCTATTGTAAATGGGATGGATTCCCTAATTTCTCTTTCTTTGGTCTCGTTATTCGTGTATAGAAATGCAACTGATTTCTGAGCATCGATTTTGTATCCTGCCACGTTACTGAATTGCTCTATAACTTCTAATAGTTTGGGAGTGGCTTCTTTTGGGTTTTCCATATAGAGTATCATGTCATCTGCGAAGAGAGACATTTTGACTTCTTCTTTGCCGATTTGAATACCTTTGATCCCTTTTTGTCGTCTGATTGCTGTTGCAAGGACTTCTAGTACTATGTTGAATAATAGTGGCGAGAGTGGGCATCCTTGTTGAGCTCCTGATCTTAAGGGAAAGGCTTCCAGCTTTTCCCCATTGAGAATAATATTTGCAGTAGGCTTTTCATAGATGGCTTTTATGAGATTGAGAAATGTACCTTCTATTCCTACACTCTGAAGGGTTTTAATCAGGAAAGGATGCTGTCTTTAGAATTTTGAACCTGTGTTGGTGACCAAAGTAGTCCAGCATTGTTGTAAACAACTGAAAGGTTTGAAAATATTTCTAAATGACATAGAATGGTATTGTCTCAGATCTGCTCCGCAACATGAATCCCAGAAGGAAGAATTAGATTAGTAGGAAAATGAGGTTGGCCAATTTTGGAACAAATACATCCAAAATGGGAGTGCCTTTTCAGACTTTGGTCGGACTTGAACTAATTCAAATTAATTGAATTAATCTCTGAAAGTTCCAGAGATTAAATCCAGGAATTTTAGGGTGACATATCCCCATGTATACGTGAATGCATGATAACATTTCCATGTCCCATTCGATGCAGACATCACTAATGGGTCAGGATGAACTTTATTCTTAAACCACAATATAAAGTATGATAGCCAGCCTCCAAGATGTCTCCCAATGATCCTAGCTTCCCTTGTGTATCCATGCCCTTCTGTAGTTCCATCCCATATTGCCTAAGACTGGCCTGTTTGACTAGTACAATACCACAGAAATGAAGTATAGAAAAAGTGTGTGACTTCCAAGGCTGTCATAAAAGACATTGTAATGACTGCCTTGCTGTCTCTTGGATTCCTCCCTCTGGGGGCAGCCAGCTGCCATGTCATGAGAACTCTCAAGCAACCCTATGGAGAGTTCTATATGATGAGGCCTCCCCCTAACCCTTAGCACTAACTTGGTAGCCATCTGAGTAAACCCTCTTAGAAGTAGGTCCTCCAGCCCCAGTCATGTCTTCAGTTGATTAAGACCTCATGAGAGGCCTGGAGCCAGAACCACCCAGCTAAGCTTCTCCTAATTTCCTGACTTCTAGGAGCTACAAGAGATAATCAGTGTTTATTGTTGTTTTGGAATGCTGAATTTGGGGGTAATTTGTTACAAAGCAATAGATAACTGATGCATAATGTTTGAAAGGTGATCCTAGCAAGCTTCAGGGAGGGAGTAAGGAAAATGAGTGAAGGAAGGCAGGTAGGTCCTTAAAGGGTATGTAAATGTGGGCAATTGGACTCAGTCCCATCAGAGACACTTTGCAGATTGTTTAGTTTGTACCTGAGAATTGTGTCACAAAGGGATGGGGGAAGCTTGCATATCTTTACACCAACTCCCATTCGTCATTGGATGAAGAGGGCCAGGTGGGCATTAAATCCTCAATACTTCCTGGCTGCCTTGCCCCTGGCCTTTTAAAGAATCAGAAAATCCTCAGAGAAGTAGAAAGCTACAGGTGGTTGAAATGGGAGGCTGTCAGCCTATAAAAGAACAGTCCACCAAGGCCACAGGTGAACTCAAGGTGGGGGCAGACTGAGTGGATTGGGGGGTCGATTATAGAGTGGGACTTAAATAATGTCTGCCATACAGCTTCAGTCTTCTTCCCTGCCACACTCTGAGCAGCCACCCCCAATAAATCCGAGTTAGGATTTGAGATGAGATCCCACTGGTCTTCTGTAGTCCTCTAGTCTAGAATATACTCCCCACTCTTCGTTCTGCCCCTCTCACTCAACACCACTTTCCACCTAGTGAGTTCTTACTTAACACTCAAAGATCAAAGTTAGCTAGCCAGCGAAACTTCCCTAATAATGCTTGTTTGCCTGGCTAAGTTACCCTCCCTTTCTTTGCTGGTCATTGCTTTAAACAGTCACGTGGATGGTAATCACTTCTTTATGTGTTCATCTCCTTGACTTCCCTGCTGGTGAACTTTTGCTCATCTTTATACTCCCAGTGTCTGGCATGTATTAGGCCCTTAAAAAATGTGAGCTAAAAGAGCAGGACTAGAGGCCTTGAGGGAAAGGCTCAAAACTCAGTGTTCCACAATATTCCCTCAGAGCTCATTCTCCCACAGAGATACTCACAGCCATGTGTTTTACTGTGGGTAAAAGAAACGTTATTTACATACTTTTGGATGTACTTGGATTGCTCTCTATAGGAGTAATCCAAGTGAGAATAAAGATTCTGCCAAACTGGATTTAGGAAGATAAAATTTTATTCCTCAAGCCATCCAATACTTGAATTTACTTACCATATGTATTTTTTAAATTGCTGTGTTCCACTGGCTTGGTAGAGAAACTTTTTTGCTTTAAAAAATGGTCCCTCCTCAGCAAAGTCATTCAATGGCTATATTGCCATGTTAAGTGTGGCATGAGGTTTGGTTCCTATTATTAAAGTTTGAAAGATATTGTTTATATGGGGAGAAGGGGAAGGGAAGTGACCAGCACTATTTCAAAGCTGGCATTGTTTCTAAAGGTCCCGGGGGAATGTTACCATCCCCAAACATTAACAGATGTCATTCTCCTGTCCTGGGTTGACCTAAGGCCCTTACCCACATTTCGCTTGTGCAGCGATTTAGCCCGTGTAGATTTCGTCATCTTTCCCTCCAGGGCAGGACAAGCAAAGAGAAGAGAAGTGAGTTTCATTTTACCTCATTTTGTTTTGTTTTTCTCTCATCACAGCCACTCCATGGCTTATGTTGAGAGCATCTAATAGTTGCTGGACCTGGAGGATCCCTTCTTGCTGGATGCCAAGAGTTAAATGGATTCAGTGCATTTTCCAGGGGGCATTATGAAAGGTGCTAACAGATGTCGATTTCAGCTTTGTCATTAAAGTGCTTCTCAAAAGCCACCTGATGTCTCTGGGTTAGAGCTTTTCTTTCAGCCTTTTCTCATTACATTTTCGTTCTGTTTTGTGAATAAACCTTTGAAGAAATCTGAGAGCTATTTTGGAAACCCAAGGAGTAGAACACTTGAAATGTCTAAGCTCTGAAATATGCATTTGACCTTATTCCTTGTGCCAGTGGTCCGGGGAAGGCAAAGGCAGATGCTAAGTATACTTCTGTACTCCGAAAGATGATAGTTTTTAAAAAATTAACCATAAATTTTATTATAATTACATATATGCACACAATTTTCCCCTGTGGTCCTTGTAAAAAATCCTTAAAATTTGGTGTTAAAAATTCATGTCATGTTTGGAAGCTTTGAGTGGTTTTATTTATCCTAAAGGTGTATGTAATAAATCTAATAATATGCATTCGAATACTCTTTCTTTCTATAGTTACCTGTCATAGAGACAAGGAATAAATGTCAGCATAGCTTTACAATTTGCATTTTCATAAATGGTTTGGGACCAATCTGACTGCAGGTAAATCATAGAAATCTCCCAATTCAGTTGATTTCATTTCACTTCAGTTGTAGTTGACACAACCTAGTTTTGTTGGGGCCTGATTCAATTAGGATTGCATGCAATATATGACTTTTTACAACAACAAACAGAAAAGTAGTATCCTGTGTATCTCTAAGAGTGCCCTTTGACATAAATAGCCCCACTTTCAGCATGTAGGAAATAACTTGGTACAGACACGAAATGTCAAGGTTATATCTTGTATTTGCTGGCCAAGCATTCCTGTCTCTTTTCTTAGAGAAAAGCAGTCCAAGTGTCCATGTAGGATGACCAACCTTTAATTCCCAGTCTTTCTCCCCTTCCCTTAGATGGGGAGGATTCTACTTTGAGACTCCTGGAGTGGGTGCAAGACTCAGGGAAGGCCAATCCAAAAACCCAGTTTCTCCAGATTACAATGATTATTTCAGGGATGTTTGGGCACCTGTCCAAATCAAGCATTTCTGAGAACTTCTGCTGGAATTATCAGGTGAGAGTTGCACATGTCTTCAGGATCTTGGATGTCAGGAAACTTAAATGTCAGTGGCCATGGTGGTGGAGAGAATCTGCCCTCTCTAGGAAGCAGTTCAGAGGAAAACAGCCAAGAGATGGTGAGAAAGAGTCCTTTGAGATCTAGCCATGCCAGGAACAACTGACCTTAGCCTTCCCTCATAAATAAGCCAGTAAGATCCCCTTTTGTTGTTGTTATTGTTGTTGTTGTTGTTTACCCTCTGTGAGTCGGAACCCAAAGCCAACTACAGAGCTGTTTGGGAGATCCTTTGGAGGGTGGAGTGTGACTTCCTGCAGACTTGACTGGCTCCTGGGAAGTGAGGTAAGGAGGTCCATAAAGAGATACCCTCCTCTGGCTATCACTCCAGTTCTTTGCCTTGAATACCTGATTTCTGGCAATTGCTCTTTTATCCATTTTTTTTGGGTGAAGGAAACCAGAACAAATGCAGAACATGTGCCTGGGTCTCATCCCTGCTCTATACTAACCCCCAAACTCATGCAAATCCTTTCTAGCACTAAAAGCTCAGCTTTCCCTCTGTGGGCTGCAATTTCTTCAATGTTCAGTCGAGGTGGGTACATTTCGAGCTGTTCTGAGGAGCCCTGGCCTTGAGGTCCTGGGGAAGGATTAACCTTAGGAAATAAAGGAGATCAAGTCATCACATTTGGGGTTTCCCTACTGCATTTCCCATCCTGTTCAAACTGCAAGTAATCTTTTTTTTTTTTTATTAATAATGATTTTTTATTATATTATGTTAGTCACCATACAGTACATCCCCGGTTTTCGATGTAAGGCTCGATGATTCATTAGTTGTGTATAACACCCAGTACACCATGCAATATGTGCCCTCACTACCCATCACCGGTCTATCCCATTCCCCCACCCCCCTCCCCTCTGTAGCCCTCAGTTTGTTTCTCATAGTCCATAGTCTCTCATGTTTCATTCCCCCTTCTGATTACCCCCCCTTTCTTTATCCCTTTCTTCCCCTACTGATCATTCTAGTTCTTATGTTCCATAGATGAGAGAAATCATATGATAGTTGTCTTTCTCTGCTTGACTTATTTCACTAAGTATTATCTCCTCCAGTGCCGTCCATGTTGTAGCAAATGTTGAGAACTCATTCTTTCTGATTGCTGAGTAATATTCCATTGTATATATGGACCACAACTTCTTAATCCAGTCATCTGTTGCAGGGCATCTCAGCTCCTTCCACGATTTAGCTATTGTGGACATTGCTGCTATGAACATTGGGGTGCATATGGCCCTTCTCTTCACTACGTCTGTATCTTTGGGGTAAACACCCAGTAGTGCAATGGCTGGATCATAGGGTAGCTCAATTTTTAACTTTTTAAAGGACCTCCACACTGTTTTCCAGAGTGGCTGTACCAACTTGCATTCCCACCAACAATGTAGGAGGGATCCCCTTTCTCCACATCCTCTCCAACAATTGTTGTTTCTTGCCTTGTCTATTTTTGCCATTCTAACTGGCGTAAGGTGGTATCTCAGTGTGGTTTTGATTTGAATTTCCTTGATGGCTAATGATTTTGAACATTTTTTCATGTGTCTGTTAGCCATTTGTATGTCTTCATTGGAAAAGTGTCTGTTCATATCTTCTGCCCATTTTTTGATTTGTTTATTTGTTTCTCGTGTATTGAGTTTGAGAAGTTCTTTGTAGATCTTGGATACCAGTCCTTTATCTGTAGTGTCATTTGCAAATATCTTCTCCCATTCCGTGGGCTGCCTCTTAGTTTTTCTGACTGTTTCCTTGGCTGTGCAGAAACTTTTAATCTTGATGAAGTCCCATAAATTCATTTTATCTTTTGTTTCTCTTGCCTTTGGGGATGTGTCATGAAAAAGGTTGCTTTGGCCGATGTCGTAGAGGTTGCTGCCTATGTTCTCCTCTAGAATTTTGATGGATTCCTGTCTCACATCGAGGTCTTTCATCCATTTGGAGTTTATTTTTGTGTATGGTGTGAGATAGTGGTCAAGTTTCATTCTCTTGCATGTAGCTGTCCAATTTTCCCAGCACCATTTATTGAAGAGACTGTCTTTTTCCCACCGGATGTTTTTTCCTGCTTTATCAAATATTAGTTGCCCAAAGAGCCGAGGGTCCATTTCTGGGCTCTCTATTCTGTTCCATTGGTCTATGTGTCTGTTTTTGTGCCAGTACCATGCTGTCTTTGTGATCACAGCTTTGTAGTACAGCTCGAAATCCGGCATTGTGATGCCCCCAGCTTTGTTTTTCCTTTTCAACAGTTCCTTGGAGATTCGGGGCCTTTTCTGTTTCCATACAAATTTAAGGACTGTTTGTTCCAGTTCTTTGAAAAATGTCCTTGGTATTTTGATCGGGATAGCATTGAAAGTGTAGATTGCTCTGGGTAGCATGGACATTTTAACTATGTTAATTCTTCCGATTCATGAGCATGGAATATCTTTCCATCTTTTTATGTCTTCCTCAATGTCTTTCAAGAGTGATTTATAGTTTCTAGAATATAGGTCCTTTACGTCTCTGGTTAAGTTAATTCCAAGGTAACGTATGGTTTTTGGTGCTATTGTAAATGGGATGGATTCCCTAATTTCTCTTTCTTCGGTCTCGTTATTCGTGTATAGAAATGCAACTGATTTCTGAGCATTTATTTTGTATCCTGCCACGTTACTGAATTGCTCTATAACTTCTAATAGTTTGGGAGTGGCTTCTTTTGGGTTTTCCATATAGAGTATCATGTCATCTGCAAAGAGAGACATTTTGACTTCTTCTTTGCCAATTTGAATACCTTTGATCCCTTTTTGTCGTCTGATTGCTGTTGCAAGGACTTCTAGTACTATGTTGAATAATAGTGGCGAGAGTGGGCATCCTTGTCGTGTTCCTGATCTTAAGGGAAAGGCTTCCAGCTTTTCCCCATTGAGAATAATATTTGCAGTAGGCTTTTCATAGATGGCTTTTATGAGATTGAGAAATGTACCTTCTATTCCTACACTCTGAAGGGTTTTAATCAGGAAAGGATGCTGTATTTTGTCAAATGCTTTTTCGGCATCGATTGAGAGGATCATATGGTTCCTGAGTCTTTTCTTGTTGATATGATGTATCACGCTGATTGATTTGCGAATATTGAACCACGCTTGCATCCCAGGTATGAATCCCACTTGATCGTGATGGATAATCCTTTTAATGTACTGTTGGATTCTATTAGCAAGTATCTTGTTGAGGATTTTGGCGTCCATATTCATTAGGGAAATCGGTCTGTAATTCTCCTTTTTGAGGGGGTCTTTGCCTGGTTTGGGGATCAAGGTAATATTGGCCTCATAGAATGAGTTTGGTAGCTTTCCTTCTGTTTCTATTTTTTGAAATAGCTTTAGGAGAATAGGTATTATTTCTTCTTTGAATGTTTGGTAGAATTCCCCAGGAAAACCGTCCGGGCCTGGAGTTTTGTTATTTGGAAGGTTGTTTATCACTGACTCAATTTCTTCATAATTAATTGGCCTGTTTAAGGAATCAATTTCTTCCGGTTTCAATCTTGGTAGTTTATAGGTTTCCAGGAAGGATTCCATCTCTTCCAGATTGCTTAGTTTATTGGCATATAGCTGTTGATAAAAATTTCTAATAATCCTTCCAATTTCAATGGTGTTCGTCGTGACCTCTCCTTTTTCATTCATAATTTTAATAATCTGGGTCCTTTCTCTTTTCTTTTGGATAAGTCTTGCCAGTGGTCTGTCAATTTTATTGATTCTCTCAAAGAACCAGCTTCTAGTCCTGTTGATCTGCTCTACTGTACTTCTGGTTTCTGCTTGATTGATTTCAGCTCTAATTTTGGTCAACTGCTTCCTCGTGCGTGGATTAGGCCTGTCCCTCTGTTGCTGTTCCAGCTTCTTGAGGTGAGAATATAAAAACTGCATTTTAGATTTTTCTATTCTTTTGAGTGAGGCTTGGATGGCTATGTATTTCCCCCTTAGGACTGCCTTTGCAGTATCCCATAGGTTTTGGACTGTTGTATTTTCATTCTCATTGGTCTCCATAAATTGTTTAATTTGATTTTTGATTTCCTGGTTTATCGAGTCATTCCTGAGCAGGATGGTTCTTAGTCTCCAAGTGTTTGAGTTTCTTCCAAATTTTTCCTTGTGGTTGAGTTCCAATTTCAGAGCGTTGTGGTCTGAGAATATGCAGGGGATAATTTCAATCTTTTGGTATCGGCTGAGACCTGTTTTGTGTCCCAGAACATGGTCTATTCTTGAAAATGTTCCATGGGCATTAGAATAGAATGAGTATTCTTTGGTTCTGGGGTGTAGTGTTCTATATATATCTAAGAGGTCCAACTCGTCGAGTATGGCATTCAAAGCCTTTGATTCTTTGCTTAGTTTTTGCCAGGGTGTTCTGTCTATTTCTGAGACATGTTGCCTGTAATGTCTTTGTTTCTATAGATTGTGACTTTCTGTTTTGTATCACTCTTGGGGCCTTTTTACTTTTATAGAACCCCCCGTAATACCTCCTGTAGGGCTGGTTTCGTGGTTACGAAATTGGCTAGTGACTGTCGATTCTGAAATGTCTTTATTTCTCCATCAATTCTGAATGACAGCCTTGCTGGATAAAGGATCCTTGGCTGCATGTTTTTCTCTGAAAGAGCTTTAAAAATGCTCCCCCAACCCTTTCTCTCATTCCAGGTCTGTGTAGACAGGTCTGACGTAATTCTGATGCCTTTGCCTTGGTACGTGAGAAATTTCTTTGCCCTGGCCGCTTTCAATACTGTATCCTTGGATCTCATATTTGCGAGTTGCACTATGACGTGACGTGGTGTAGGTCTGTCATGGTTGAGCTTGGGAGGGGTCCTCTCTGCCTCTTGGACACGAATTTTTGTTTCCCTTGCTAGATTAGGGAAGTTTTCAGCTACAATTTGTTCAAATATCTCTTCTAGACCTCTGTTTTTCTCCACCCCCTCGGGGATGCCGATGATTCTAACATTGGATCGTTTCGTTGAGTCAGTAATCTCCCGTAGCCAACATTCGTGGGCGTGGATTTTTTTAAGACCATCTTCTATTTTTATTTTTTCCTCTATTAACCCATCCTCCAATTCACTAACCCTTTCCTCCGCTTCCGTGACCCTGGCCGTCAGAGCCTCTAGTTTTGCCTGCATTTGGCTCATAGAATTTTTAATTTCTGTCAAATTCGCTCTCGTTGCAAGTAATCTTTTACTTATTTTATGTTCATATTGCATTTGAAGAAGGAAAAAAAAGCCTTTTTCTTAACAGTGTTTGAAAACCATTTAGGTCTCTAAGTTTCTTTCCTGCTTGTTTCTCTGACATCTATAAGATATTAATCTCTGAGAACTTTATGTTTAAGTGTCTAGAGCCTAGTCTCTGCGTCCGCTGAGCTAAATCTCTTGATTGATGTGTTGAGCCAAAGATGCTGTGTTCAGCCCTCTCCCATTTCAACATTGTTGGTTTGCTTTCTTGGTGATGTTAATGCTGTTCAGATCACTGACCTCTTCTCTAAAAAAGAGCCTATTAGATACATGGCTTAGTGTATTTCTTTCTTTTTAAAGGAAACTGTTAATTTTTTAAATCACGTAAGTAGTACTTGCTCATTATTAGAGATTTTAAAAAATCAAAATACCAAGGGGGAAACTATCTTCCATAGTCCCACTACCCTAAAATAAGCAACTCTTCTGCTGAAATCTCCCTGATAGCTTTCTGTTGCATTTTTTTTAATTTAAAATTTTAGTTGACATACAGTGCGATATCGGTTTCTGGAGTAGAATTTGGTGATTCATCACTTACATGCAACAACCAGTGCTCATCATAACAAGTGCCCACTTTTAATACCATCACCCATCTAACCCATCCCCTACCCACCTCCTTCCGTCAACCCTCAGTTTGTTCTCTATTGTTAAATATCACTTATGGCTTATTTTCCTCTCTCCTTTTTTTCTTTTCCCCCTTCCCATATGCTCATCTATGTTCTTTCTTAAATTCCACATATGGGTGAGATCATATGGTATTTGTCTTTCTCTGTCTGACTCATTTCACCTAGCATAATACACTCTAGCTCCAACTACATCATTGAAAATGGCAAGATTCCATTCTTTTTTATGGCCAACTAATAGTCCATCATATATATATATCTCACATCTTCTTTGTCCATTCATCAGTCGATGGAGATTTGGGCTCTTTCCATAATTTGGCTATCACTGATAATACTGCTATAAATATCAGCGTGCATGTATCCCTCCGAATCTGTATTTTTGTATCCTTTGGGTAAATACCTAGTAGTACCATTGCTGGATTGTAGAGTAGTTCTCTTTTTAATTTTTTGAGGAACCTCCAAGCTGTTCTCCAGAGTGGCTATGACAGTTTGCATTCCCACCAACAGTGCAAGAGGTTTTCCCTTTCTCCACATCCCCACCAACACCTGTTGTTTCTTGTGTTGTTAATTTTAGCCATTCTGACAGGGGTGTGGTGTTATCGCACAGTGGTTTTGATTTGTATTTCCCTGATGATGAGTGATGTTTAGCATCTTTTCATGTCTCTATTAGCCATCTGGATGTCTTCTTTGTACAAGTGTCTATTCATGTCTTCTGCCCATTTTTTTTCAAGATTTATTTATTTCAGAGAGACAGGGAGAGGCAGAGGTAGAGAATCGTCAAGCAGACTCCCTGCTGAATGCGGAGTCCCGTACAGGGTCTGATCCCAGGATCCTGAGATCATGACCTGAGCAAAAATCAAGAGTCAGATGCTTAACTGACTGAGCCACCCAGGTGCCCTGACTTCTGCCCATTTCTTAATTGGACTGTTTGTTTTTTGGGTGTTGAGTTTGATGAATTTTTTATAGATTTTGGGTACTAACCCTTTATCAGATATGTTGTTTGCAGATATCTTCCCCCATTCTGTAGGCTGCTTTTAGTTTTGTTGATTGTTTCCTTCGCTGTGCAAAAGCTTTGTATCTTGAAGTCCCAATAGTTCATTTTTGTTTTTGTTTCCCTTGCCTCTGGCGAGGTGTCTAATAAGAAATTGCTACAGCCAAGGTCGAAGAGGTTTCTTCCTGTGTTCTACTCTAGGATCTTGATGGTTTCCTGTCTCACATTTAGGTCTTTCATTCATTTTGAATTTATTTTTATGTATGGTGTAAGAAAGTGGTCCAGTCTCATTCTTATGTGTATTGTTGTCCATTTTTCCCAATACCATTTAATGAAGGGACTTTTTTTTCCCATTGGAAATTCTTTCCTGCTTTGTCTAAGATCAGTTGACCATATAGTTGTGGGTCCATTTCTGGAACAAGACAAGGATGTCCACTCTCACCATTACTATTTAACATAGTACTGTACCACATCTTAGCCTCATCAGTCAGACAAAAACAACAACAAAAATAAAAGGCATCCAGATTGGCAAGGAAGAAGTCAAACTTTGACTATTTGCAGACGACATGATGCTCTTATCTAGAAAATCTGAAAGACTCCAACAAAGAATTGTTAGAACTCACACATGAATTCAGCAAAGTTGCAAGATATAAAATCAATGTGCAGAAATTTGTTACATTCTATACACCAATAACAAAGCAGCAGAAAAAGAAATCAAGGAATTGATCCCATTTGCAATTTTATCAAAACCAGTAAGATACCTAGGAATAAACCAAACTAAAGAAGTAAAAGATCTGTACTCTAAAAACTACAGAATATTGATGAAAGAAATTGAGTAGGACACAAAGAAATGGAACAGCATTCCATGCTCATGGATCGGAAAAACATACGTTGTTAAAATGTCTATACAACCCAAAGCAGTGTACACATTTAATGCAAGCCCTATCAAAATACCACCAGCATTTTTCACAGAGCTATAACAAGCAACCCTCAAATTTGTATGGAACCACAAAAGATCCGGAACAGCCAAAGCAATTCTGAAAAAGAAAAACGAAACTGGAGGCATCATGATTCTGGATTTCAAGCTATATTACAAAGCTGTAGTCATCAAGATAGTATGGTACTGGCACAAAAACAGACACATAGATCAATGTAACAGAATGGAAAGCTTTCTACTACAGTTGTAATTAAATCCCCTCTGCTGAGCCTTGCCCACCACTTCCCCTGTGCCCCTGAGCACACCTGCTGGCTCCCTTGCATTGTATGACTTCCTTGACTTCTTCTAGTTCTTTGAAAAGGCTCATGTGCTTTCACTTCCAGATCTTTGTACCTGTTGTTACCCACCTTCTGCACTTTGTTAGTTCCTCCCTGAACTTAAGATCTCAGCTTAGGTTGTCCTGCCTCTGGGAAAGTTGCTTTTCCCAAAGGGGTCTTTGCTAGGCATACACTTACAAAATATCCTCTACTTTCCCAAGCGCTACCCCAGTTTAATATTGTTACTTGTTTATTTACCTTTATTTCCCCATAGCTCCATGATAACAGAAACTAACCAAATCTTTTTCACCATTATACCCCCAGTGCGTTTCTCATCTGGTGTAAAGTTATTACTCAAATATAGATTGACTGAATGAATCAATGTTGTTTAACAATTGAATTTGTTTTAAATTAAGACTTTGGGTTTTTTTTTTTTAATAGCTTTTAGGTTTAAAGTAGGTTGAAAGGAAGGTACACAATGTTTCCTATACCTCTGCCTCCATATTTGCACAGCCTACCTGAATATCAGCATGCCCCATCAGAGCAGTACATTTGTTGCAAGTGATGAATCTATATGGGTGCGTCATAATCCCAAAGTCCATAATTTACATTATAGTTTATTCTTGGTATTTGGACAAATGTATAATGACATGTATCCATCACTATGTTATCATACAAAATATTTCCACTGCCCTAAAAATCTTCTGTGCTCTGCCTATTCATCCCTTCTTCCTCCTGCAAGAAATTATTGATCTTTTTACTCTCTTATTGTTTTACTTTTTTCCAGAATGTCATATAGCTGGAATCATACAGGATATAACCTTCCAGGTTTGCTTCTTTCACTTAGTAATATGCATTGAAGTTTCCTCCATGTCTTTTCATGGCTTCATAGCTCATTTCCTTTTAGTGCTGAATAATACTCTATTGTCTGGTTGTACCAGCTTATCCGTGCATGAACTGAAGGACATCTTGGTTGCTTCTAAGTTTTGGCAACTATGAGTAAAGCTGCTATAAAGATCCACATGCACGTTTTTATGCAGACATAAGTTTTTAACTCTTTTGGCTAAATACCAAGGAATGTGATTGCTGGATTGTATGCTAAGACTGTTTAGTTTCGTAAGAACCTACCAAACTATCTTCCAAAGTGTTTGTACTATTTTGCTTTTCCACCAGCAGTAATGAGAGTTCTTATTACTCTATATACTCGTCAGCATTTATTGTTATCAGTGTTCTGGATTTTGGCCATTCTTACAGGTGTATAGTGGTATTTCATTGTTGTTTCAATTTATATTTGCATGATGATGAACGATATGGAGCACCTTTTCATATCCTTATTTACCATCTGCATATTTCTTTGGTAAGGTGTTTGTTGAAGTCTTTGGCCCATTCCTTAATTGGGTTGTTTGTTTTTTTATTATTAGGTTTTAAAAGTACTTTGTATATTTTGGATAGCAGTTCTTCATCAGATGTGTCTTTTGCAAATACTTTCTCCTTGTCTGTGGCTTGTCTTCTAATACCCTTGGCCTTTTCTTTTGCAGAGCAGAAGTTTTTTACTTTTATTCTTTCATGGATTGTGCCTTTGTTGTTGTATCTAAAAAGTTATCACTATGCCCAAGTTAGCTAAATTTTCTCCTTTGTTATCTTCTAGGACTTTTATAGTTTACATTTTACATTTAGGTTTGTGAACCATTTTTGAGTTAATTTTTGTGAACAGTGTAAGGTCTGTATCTAGATTAATTTCTTTGCATATGGGTGACCAGTTGTTCTAGCACCATTTGTTAAAAAGGCTACCTTTATTCCATTATATTGTCTTTGCTCCTTTGTCAAAGATCAATTGACTATATTTATGTGGGTCTACATCAGGGCTCTGTCTCATTGATCTATTTATTTACTCTTTTGCCAATACCACACTGTTTTGATTATTGTAGCTTTATAGTAAGTCTTAAAGTCAGGTAGTGTCAGTCCTCCAACTTTGTTCTCCTTCAATATCGTGTTCATCATTTTGCATCTTTTGCCTCTCTATATAAACTTTAGAATCAGTTTGTTAATATCCATAAAATAACTCGCTAGGATTTTGATTGGGATTGCACTGAATCTATAGATCAAGTTGGAAAGAACTGACATGACAGTACTGAGCCTTCCTATCCATCAACATGGACTATCTCTCCATTATTTAATTTTTGTGAACTATTTGATATATGTCTTTGGTTTTATTTATCCATCGAAAAATTATTTGTTTAACATAGTTTGTGCCAACAATTGAAGCTTCTATCTTTCTTTGGGAATACTGTTAAACATTGATGCAGTCAGTGAGAAGCATCTCTCCTGGTTTTAATGGCTGTCTCTTCCGTGCTAGGGCATTACTATTATTTATATGCCCTGCCCCTGCTCTGTGCCAGGCACTGTGCTGGGTGCTTGTCCAGACATCATATCTGGTGTATTGCTTAGGATATGAAGTATAGTGAGGCTTTATCACTCCCATTCTCTAGATTAGAAAATGGAGACTTTCAGAAATTAAGTTACTTGCCCAAGGACACACAATAGTTAAGTACCTAAATTGAGGTCTGAACTGGGGTTCAGATGAGTGAATTCAATGTATTGTTTTACTCCTATGATTATTCCTGGCCGTAGAACAGGCTAGGCTGTAGAAAAGTCTTTGTTGATTCACATTCAAGTTTTCACTATCTTCTAACAAAATAAAGAGCTTAAAAAAAAGTAAAATTTTCTCTTAATTCCATTAGCTTATGTATATGGTGAGGTTGCATACACAGTACACGTGAATTATAGGAAAGGTTTGCCCTGCTGCAATACGGAAAGTCATTTGTTCTTGCTGCTGCCACTGCCTTGGAAGAGGTGGTTTAGCTGATCTCAGAATGAGAGGTCTTTCCAAAGGAGGACAAAAATTCTGTGAAATGGAATTAAAAAATGCTATTTTAAAGACGAAGCCCTCCCTGTCCTGAAAGGAGTGATAACAAAACTTTGGCATGCTGAATTTAGATTCTGCTTTAAATAAAGCAATGGTTTCCTAGTGGGCCAAAAACAAAGACATTAGGGTGTGAGGGTGGTGGGTAGTTGAGTGGTAGTCTATGGGAAGAAAATCACAGGAGCCTAAAAGCTGTGGCTCTAGGAAGAAGGGATTTGGCAATACCTAGGAGTTGGTGGAGAGGTACTTGGTGAATTGGCCCTCTCAAGAAGCACTGGGTCAGAACTTTTATTCACACACTGCTCACTCCCACGAAATTACTAACTTCACATGGCACACGCCAAGAGCTCCAGCTGACTGACAGTCTAATCTTCACAAAAGGGTATTTGAAGTACCCTTAGCAGGGACTGTCTGGCAGGAACAACACCTGGCCCAAGCCACAAGATCTTTCTCTGCCTCCATCTAAGAATTCGTGAGTGCACCTTCCCTTACTTCTCCCAGAGCTACTATAAATTCAAGGGGATCTCTTGAAGTGGAACTGAAATGAGCACCCACCTGTTTGTGAAATGGAACTGAGCATGGAGCAGACATGTCTCTTAAGCCCACCGTGTGTTCTGATGAGGTCATTAGTTACTTTTGCTTTTATCTTTCTGCTTCCTGAATCTACTTACCCTTCCAGATTTTGTCTTATGTTGATCTTAACATGAAGGTCTGACTCTGCTTTTCCCATAAAAAGCCCACCATCCTCACTATTTTGTGAAGCACCAGTAAATTTCCCTGAAGAGTTGGGATGCATACCAGGGAAAGGTGGTATCAGTTATCCCCAGCTAATTATTGTGACCTTTAGATACTGCAAGTAACGTTCCTTGCAATGCCAGCCATCTGTGAAAGCTTGCGTTGGTTCCCATTTACCCACTGTTCCACCTTGCAGATTTATATCCTAGTGCCTGGCGCAGTGCCCATAGTGTCATCCTCATTTATTGAACGAATTAATGAATTTTGTGTGTATATGCCTCAGTAAATAAAAAGCAAAAAACCGTGCACCTATGAATATCAAAGTGAAATTGGGAAGTTGAGAACTTTGCAGAGTGAAAGGAAAAGTTATTTTCTCTTATCTGAAGAGTACAGTAAATACACCAATGATGGGCAACATTGGCAACTGCCCATCATGCCTCAAAGGCACATGAATACCCCATATAACCAGACAAGGCCTGCTGTGCACAGGAAGGGACTGTACTAGGCAGCCTTTGCAACAGTGACAAACTCACTGCAGTGACACCACATTTACTGTTTCAATCTCCTAAGTTTTATAACCGTGCAACTTTGATATCTAGACTGGCCTCACATTTGAAGAGTGAGTATATGGGGGATGAGGTAGTGTTAGCAGTCCCACAGCTAGAGGCAGAATCCCTTTATTTCACCTTTTAGTTCAGAATCTTTTTCTCTTTAACTTTCTCTCCTTTGCTCTAAATCAGGACTCATATGCTCAGATGCTTTATGAAGTTGTAGCGGGAAATAGAAATGAGAGAAGATGTCAGGTATGAGACAAAAGGGAGTGGTAGTGAGTATGGCAAACTCAAGCACATGCTCATCTAAAGGACAAACCTGCAGTTTGGCTCTCACTAAGTGCTGCATGAGGGGCCATTGACAAACCTGCTTCTCTTAGAAAAGCCCGAAATTTGGGACTGAGTGTAGAACAGATGTGTCTCCTAAGCCTATGAAAATGTAAAAATGTTCAGCTTTTGCATTTTGGCAGCAAATTTTTTAAAAACTTGAAAATATTATGTGGACTAAATAGCACATGTATTCAAGGACTGCCTACAGTCTTTCACTGGAAAAATTCTACTTTATGTCTTCCACTGAACTTGATTGCAAAGCTAGGATACACATGTATCAGTGGTGTCTCAAATCATTTGATATTTTTAAAAGTTTTAATTTAAATTCCAGTTAGCGTACAGTGTTATATTAGTTTCAGGTATACAATATAGTGATTCAACACTTCCACACATTCCTTGGTGCTCATCTCAAGAAGTGATTAATCCCCATCACCTATTTTGCCCATCCCCCCACCCACCTCCCTCCTGGTAATGATCCGTTTGTTCTCTGTAGTTAAGAGTCTCTTTCTTGGTTTGCCTCTTTCTCTCTCTCCTTTTCCCCCCTTTACTTGTTTGTGTTGTTTCTTAAATTCCACGTGTGAGTGAAATCATATAGTATTTTTCTTTTTCTGACTTACTTTGCTTGGCATAATACTGTCTAGCTCCATCCATATCATTGCAAATGGCAAGATTTCATTATTTTTTATAGCTGAGTAATATTCCATTATAGATACATATATCACCTGTCTTTATCCATTCATCAATAGATGGATACTTGAGATATTTCCATAATTTGGCTATTGTAGAGAATGCTGCTGTAAACATTGCAGTGCATGTAACCTTTTGAGTTAATATTTTTGTATTCTTTTTGTAAATATCTAGTAGTGCAGTTGCTGCATCACAGGGTAGTTCTCTTTTTAACTTTTTGAGAAACCACCATACTGTTTTCCAGAGTGGCTGCACCGTTTGCATTCCCACCAGCAGTGCAGGAAGGTTCCCCTTTCTCCGTATCCTTACCAACAATTGTTTCTTGTGTTGTTGGTTTTAGCCATTCTGACAGGGGTGAGGTGACATCTTTTATAGTTTTGATTTGCATTTCCCTAATGGTTAAGTGATGTTGAGAATCTTTTCACGTGTCTGTTGTCCATCTGGATGTCTTCTTTGGAAAAATATCTACATATGTCTTCTGGCCATTTTTAATTGGATTATTCTTTTTGGGGGGGAGGTGTTGAGTTTTATAAGTTCTTTATATATTTTGGATACTAACCCTTTATCAGATATGTCATTTGCAAATATCTTCTCCCATTCTGTAAATTGCCTTTTAGTTTTGTTGATTGTTTCCTTTGCTGTGCAGAAGCTTCAAGTCATTTGATATTAATCTGTGCCTCTCTGTACTAATATCTGAAGATGATTTTGTTTTTAAAATATCTTTATGTGATTCAAAGTTCTCATTCTATTTTTTTTTTTAAGATTTTATTTATTTATTTGACAGAGAGAGACAGCCAGCGAGAGAGGGAAAACAAGCAGGGGGAGTGGGAGAGAAAGAAGCAGGCTCCCAGCAGAGGAGCCTGATGTGGGGCTTGATCCCAGAACGCTGGTATCACACCCTGAGCCGACGGCAGACGCTTAACGACTGTGCAAGGCAGACGCTTAATGACTGCGCCACCCAGGCGCCCCCAAAGTTCTCATTCTAACGCTACCTTTCACTCTCCTGTGTTTTATT
The DNA here is from genome assembly GCF_017311325.1 of Ursus maritimus. Lineage (NCBI taxonomy): Eukaryota > Metazoa > Chordata > Mammalia > Carnivora > Ursidae > Ursus > Ursus maritimus. Next base: position 25,926,633 of record NW_024423786.1, read on the forward strand.
AAGAGAGACAGGGATGCACTTACATTTATTTCCCTTTGCAAACAGGAGAGTTAGTGGTCAAGAGCACAGTTCCTGGAAACTTTGTGCCTGGATACGTGACCTAGGGCAAGTTACTTAATCTTGTCATGCTTCAGTTTCATATAAATATCAAATGGAGATTAAAAATAGTCCATACTTCACAGAGTTGTACAGATTAAAGGAGTTATATGTAAATTTCTTAGATTAGAGCCAGGTACGTCTTAAGCACACAGTTATTTTTGCTATTTTTAGGATTATCTTGTTAGTATTGCTAGTGAATTGTGCTTATCCTTTGATCTACCCATTGATTTTGTCTTTCATGTGGATCAGAGCTGAACAAAGTTTGTTTGTATGGACTGCTCTTTATAACATGTTGGCAGATAAGAGTTAAGTGTAGCAAAATGAAATCCCCAGGTGTTCTCGTTTGGATGTCCTCTTGTGGGGATCAGGAAGCCCTCAGGACATGTAGACATTGGTAAAAGAGAAGGGATAGAACTGGAGGTTGAGACCTTCTAGAGGTAGTGTCTGAAGTTCTGAGACAGGGGTCCAGGCTGATTTAAAACTGAGATATCTTTTATCTGTCACTACTTCTGATGTTATCACCAATATTCCACTAAAAACAGCAACCTCTGTTGCTCTGATGGGTTGTTGGGCTATTCATTGTTCTTAGAATAGCTACTAAGGAGTTTTAATCTTTGGAGTCATTTTCTGATACTACTGTCTTGATGATGAAGATGATGATGATGATGATGATGATGTTGATGATGTTCAGTTAGCCAGCGTATAGTACATTATTAGTTTTCGGTGTAGTGTTCAGTGATTCATTGGTTGCATATAACACCCAGTGCTCATCACAACATGTGCCCTCCTTAATACCCATCACCCGGTAACCTCCTTCACCACCCCCCTCCATTCTGTAACCCTCAATTTGTTTCCCATAGTCCAGAGTCTCTAATGGTTTGTCTCCCTCTCTGATTTCTTCCCATTCAGTTTTCTCTCCCTTCCCCTGTGATGATACTACTGTCTTTTAATAACCTCATCCTTTATCATTGAATTTAGTCATTATCTTGCAACATGTATACACCATCTTAAAGCATATACTTTCTAGCAGGTTGAACAGCATAGAAGCTCATGTTCAGGTAGAGGAACAAACCCATTTTATGTCACAAGGGAGTGTCCAGAAATAAATCTTGCAATATATTGCTTGTGTTGCTTAATAGTGTAGATATCAGGGGTGTGCTAGCTGCTGTGTCTTGAATGGTGGTAGGACCGGTTCAGGATCTGACCTCAGAAACATCTCAAGAGTTGGACTGCATGTCACCCTACCTGCAGCATGTCTTTGACTTGAGGTTACCTTGATATGTGCAGAAACCCTTTCAGGAAAGAAGATGAGCACATCTATCCAGGTGGCAGGCTGGTGTAATAGGAAAGGAATGTGGAGCATAGGTGGGTTGTTGTCAAGATGTTGAAATTGCTGCAGTTTCTCTTTGAGCTTTCAGAGAGGCAGTGGTGATTTTTGTATTGAGAGGGGTTCTTCTTAAGAAACGCTCTTTTTTCTTCAGGTGTTCTTTCCTTGGCCCCTTCCTTTGTATGGATCATCTGCTCTTTCATCCATCTTTTTTTTTTCTTCCTTTTTCCCCCCTTTTCAGAGAGAGGGCTTTATAGATGGAAGAAATTTACTGAGGTTTGCTCCTCTCACACTCACAGTTATGAGACAGAAAGAAGAGAACTTGGTGTAGCCATACAAGTTGATGTAAAAGACTATAGAAGACTGAAGGATGCGATCTTTTCCTGAGGCAGGGGACATCTTGACAAGACGACTGTGGCAGGCACCCGTGGTCTCCTCCGTCTGCCCTAGGAGCTCACTTGCTGGTGGGCTGTGTCTGTGAGATAAGGCATGGCTGGAAAATAAGAGGCGGCTGGGTTTCCACAACAACCTCTTTGGATTTACTTCCAATACATGTCTGTACCTTATCACTTCCATTGGTCAGGCCTTTCTCTTACTATAAAAGGCTCAGTGGGACCCAAAGTCCTTATTATCCACACCTCTGCTCAGGTATACCATGACCATATTATGCTTGGGATTAAGGGATTTCTTCAAAAGTTTTGGGCTTTTGTCCAACAGTTTGATTGTCCTTTTCAGTGTCTTCCCTGATTTGTAGGAAACCAAATTTTATTTCTCTATTTTGATTTGCTTTTTCTTGAAATGTGATTTCCCTCTTGATTGAAACAGGAACAGTTTGCTTATTATACTCTTTCCCCTTCCAGAAATGTTATCAGGATTAAAGACATTGTGGGCTGTCTCTTGGGTGTCCATTGTATAATGTCTTCTTGATAGGCCAATTACAGTGAGCAAAGCATTTTAAGTGACATCTCACCGGAGACTTGTAAACTATATTGTCACTTTGATTTCTGTTCTATCACTTATTATTGTATTTTCTTTGCTTTGGCTAAGTCCTCCATGTGGTTTTTAATCCATCCCAGGTGCTGAACTTTTAAAATGTATTTGTGTGGTCAACATGTTACACCAGAATGGCCTTTCTTAATCTGGAGTGAGTTTGGGGCTCATTTTACATGTGTTTGTACCAATTCTTATTTCTAAAATTCAAAGGCCTTTCCATTTTTATGGATACTGTTAAGGAAGTTATTCATATCCTGGTAATCACATGATTAATACAGACTCCATTTCATGGCTTAACATATCCAACTGTAGATGAAAAATTTTAGGTAGCTATGAATTCTATTTGAAGTTGTGATAAGAACTGACTTTTATGTTTGCCACTGATAAAGGAATTTTTTAAATGTCCATTTACTGATGCAGCATCAGAAATTCTAAGCTGAAAAGAAAATAACACACCCTTGACATCTTGGCCCCTGTTTCTGCACAATCTCTACCTTAGGCTAAGGCCTAAGGCTAAGGCCTAATGCAGCAAGGCTGGTGACATTACGGTCCAATAGAACTTCTTGAAATACTAGAAATGTTTTATCCTCTTCCACCCAATATGGTAGCCCAACTGCCACATGTGACTGTTAAGCATTTAGAACATGGCTAGTGTGCCTTAGGAACTAAAGTTTTGGTTTCCTTTTAGTAATCTAAAATAGTAACATTTAGTCTAGTAGCTACCTTATTGGGCCAGTTGTAATACTCATGAACACTAGGTTGATTCTTGAGACTTCTATTAAGTTTATGAATTATTTTCCTGTTCTTCCTTGCCTTGTACTTAAGTCTACCTTGAAAAATTCATAATAATGGTGATAATAGCATTTTTGAATCCTTATTATGCTCTACGTGTTGTTTGTGCTGTGTTTTAACCTGCATTACCTCATTTAACCTTTACCTGAAACTGTAAGGGAGCTATTGTTACCATCTCTACGTTTTTGTTGTGAAAATGGAGACCAAGAGAGGGGAATTAACTTGCCTATGGTCGCACAGGGAATTGGTGGTGTAGCCTGAGGCCAAGTGATTCCACATGGATGCTTTTCTGTTTCTACCAGACACTAACCTGTTTATCCTTCTCTCTTGTTTATAATTTGTCTAAATGGGAGCTATATTAATTCCCTAGGGTGGCCATAGTAAACTGCCACAAATTGGGTGGCTTAGAAAAACATATTTATTGTCTCAACAGTTTTGGAAGCTAGTGCCCACAGGGCCCTCCTCCCTGTGAAACCTGTGGGTAAGAGCCCCTCCTTGCCTCTTCCTAACTTCTGGTGGTTTGCTGACAATCGTTAGCATCCTCGGCTTATAGAAGCATCACTCCAATCCTTGTCATGACATGGTGTCTTCCTTGTATGTCTCTGTGTTCATGTGGTTTCCTCCTTATGAGGACAGCAGTCACATTGGATTAGGGGCCCATCTTCCTCCAGTATGACCTCATCTTAACAAATTACATCTGCAACAATGCTATTAACAAATAAGGTCACATTCTGGGGCGCCTGGGTGGCACAGCGGTTAAGCGTCTGCCTTCGGCTCAGGGCGTGATCCCGGCGTTATGGGATCGAGCCCCACATCAGGCTCCTCTGCTGTGAGCCTGCTTCTTCCTCTCCCACTCCCCCTGCTTGTGTTCCCTCTCTCGCTGGCTGTCTCTCTCTGTCAAATAAATAAATAAAATATTTAAAAAAAAAAAAAAACAAATAAGGTCACATTCTGAGGGATTAGGGGTTAGGACTTAAACATATCTTTTTTGGGGGAACAAATACAACATACAATAGGAGCCCGTTTTATTTTGTTCCTACATAATTTTATACTACAATTTTCTAGAAGCACAGTATTGCAATGGAAAGAGCACTATATCGGGAATCAGGAGACCTGGGTTTGAATCCTGGGAGTACTTTAGTCCCACCATTCCTTGGTCTTCTCATCTGTAAGATGGGAATTGCAAAAGCGGTGGTCTGGTTCCCCATTCCTCTATGTTTTTTTCTGACAGGTATTGCCAAGTAAAGGAAGCATAGAGGCTGTGGCCAGCACAAAGCCATTCCTTCTATAGGCTGAGCCTTGCAATTGGTAGTGATGGCTCTTTCTCTCACAGCTCTCATCCCCATGCAAATATCAGGACACAGCCCTTCCCTTGAGTTCAGGAGAAGGCAGGGAAAGGTGGTGGCAGAAGGCAGCATGACTTGGCACTCAGGTAGGTTTTCAGGACTCCCAAGGGATGCTGTGGTGTTGCTCAATAGGTGGAAAAGAAGGAAGCAATGGGGGGTTGGAGGCATCACCATGGAGCACGATGTTGTGGGGAGAAGGCTGAGCAGCAGAATGCCCTGCTGTGGGTCTAACTGCAGTGTCCAGCTGTGTGACCACAGGAGACTGAATCTCTCTCTTTGTGACCCAGGCATCTCTCTGTCAGTGCAGAGTTAGATTCTGTGTTCATTGAGCCCTCTTCTGCCCTTCTTTTTATTGATTGATGTGGAGTTAAGCCAAAGACCACTGAGGCTTTCAGAAAAGTTTGTTGTTTAGCTCACAATAATTTTCACCTTTTTCAGACTTGGTATTTCTTTGGAAGCATGGAGGAAAAGTTTGACCTTTGCTGACCTAAGTCAGCAGCTTAACGTTGGTACCTCCTCAGAAGTAAAGGAATGCCGTGTTTGTTGTATGCCTGCTGCTCATCTTCCCCATGTCTAGAAGCTAAAACCTCAAATACCCTGTAGTCCCGCTATCTACAAAGTTTGGTGGTGATTCTTCTGCGCACCTTTTATTCAGTGTCCTTGCAGTAAGTGGTGCTGTGTGTTCTCCTTTCTACCCTCCATGTCTCAATCTTCTGGTATAATTCCAGAGTTCAGTGACTCAAGTCCTGCACTGTTTTTTGTTTGTTTGTTTTGTTTTGTTTTGTTTTCCTGTGTGTGGCTTATCAGCTAGGAAAACAGAACATCAGCAGACAAATGAAGAAGAGTTGGGGAGTCTACCCATTCTTGTCTCAGGATTAGCCATGCCCCGCATTATAAACAAAGACAAAATCTTGATTTTCACAATATTTCTATGGTATTAGAAAGACAACAACAAAAGACGTCCATTGCTGTAGTCATTAGCTGTCATGGTCTGAGCAGATCTGTTCAGATCGTTGGAAGATGTCTGTTTGTTTCTACCCTCTACAACTTAGTTTTTAAAGAAGCTGACTTGCTGAGTAGTATCCAGTGCTTTGAAGAATGGTTTTTTTTTTTTTAATGATTCTCTTTTAATGGACATCTCTTAATTTGTTATGCAGCATTTCTTCTTAAAATATGATTTTTCCTTTCAAAGATTTTGCTAAAAATATATATTAACCTTGCTCCTCCTTACTTAGAATTCTTGAGGGGAAATTTATCTTCCAATTATGATTATGTCAATTTCCTAAATTGTGCAATAGCATTTTAGAGGAGCTTCATAACTGTTTATTTAATATACAGCACTGAATTAGGTTACATTTAGATGGAAATAAAAGAAAAAAAATCCCAGGTAGCCGTGGCTTAAAGAAGGTTGAAGTAAATTTCTTTCTCATACTTAAGAAACTAGAGGAGGTCCATCCAGGGATGGTATATACATCAGAGAACAAGGTTTCCTCTATACTATTTTCCTGTTATATGTATTTTCTCTTTCCACGTACATCTCATGGTCCAAAATGGCTGTTTGCTATCAGCCATTACTTCAGTATTTTAGCCAACAGTAAAGAGAAAGGAGTTACAAAGGGCACTCTTCCTTAAGGAAACTTCCTAAAAGTTGCTATACCATTTCTGCTTATATCCCGTAATCCACTTAAGCCAAGGTTGTAATTAGTTGTAAAGAATGCTGGCAAATGTGGATTTTATTTCAGATTGCCTTGTGTACAGCTGAAAAAACAAGTGTTCTTTTATTGAGAGAAGAATAAAAAGGATTTTAAGAGAACAATTAGTAGCCTCTCCTCAAGCACTGTGCCCCAAGCCACATGGGTGCTAAATTAGCAGAAGACTACCCCATCCTAGCCTAAAATTTCTCCACTGTCTGGTGTCTGCTTACCTTTTGAGTCTCATCTTTCAATAATTTTTCATGAACGTTCTAATGTCCTATATATTGACCTCTCAGTTCTTTGGACAGCTCTTTACTGGCATTGAACCTTTATCTGTGTTGTTTCTTTGGTCTAGAATATTCTCCTCTTTTCCCACCCTGACTCCATATTACACTCTGACTTGTTCTTTGTTCAAGTTCCATATTTTCAAGTAACACTTCCATGGTCCCATCCATGTAAGGTTCTGTCATCAAATATTTTCATAGAACCATGTTCCCTTTCCTTAGAGCATTGATCACTGTCTTCAATTATACACCCATTCATGTCTGTCTGATGACTTATGACCTCTCATCTCCAGTAGACTGTAAGTACTCCTTGAGGGTAGAGATTATGACTCTGGTTTCCATTGCCAAACCCTCTGTGGCTATCAGAGTGCTCAGCATATGATGGAGATTTAATAAATATATGTTGAATGAATGAATGAATATCAATAAATGCTCTGATACAAAAAATTTAATAGTTTCACTAGGGTGAGACAATATACAGGGTTTACTTGGTATATGCATGAAATACATGCAAATGACTAAAATAATTAAAGAAAAAAATTGAGAGTGATGCAATCTAGTGAATCAGTGTATCTCTATGAAAGATTCCATTTTCCCTTCTACCATGATTTTTTTGTTGTCAGTTAGATTTAGTGTAATAGTAAATCTTGTCTTCACATTAGTGAGACTGGTGGCTTTCTCTCAGTAATCATTTTGTCAGTAAGCTTTACATTTTTCCATTTGGCTATGTTGGTCTTGTTTTGATCTGGTGATGCAAATGAGGGAATGTGGCTTGTTCCCACCTTGTATACATACCTTTATTCTCTGTGCACCAGCTTTCTCATTTAGAAATGGGGATGATAAGAGCACCTATCTCTTAGGTATGTATTGATTTGGACAGGTGGTGTCACACTAACCAATTCTCTCAAAACTCAGGTACTCATTCCAACCAGGGCTTTTTTTTCTCATTCACACAAAATCTGCTGTGAGTTAGGGGGCTCCCCATGGCAACTGCTCTCCATTCACTGGTTCAGCAGTGATCCAAGTCACCTCAATCTTGTGACATTACCACTTCAACGCACACCTTCCAGGGAAAGTAAAGAGAGCTGGAAGAAGGGGATCATCATTTCTCAGCTCTTAAATGCTTCAGATTGGAAGGGACACATGCCACATCTGTTCATAGCCCATTTGTCAGAGCTAGTTATGCAGCCCACACTTAAGCAGAGGACAGGGAAATGTAGGAAAACACATGAATTTCAGTGGGCAGTGAATGTGTCAGCCATGGGGCAACTGCACCAATTAAATAATTGTCGATGATGGTGATGATGACAATGACAATAACATTCTGATAGACATTTCCTTGAAAGTCAAGTTTCATTTCCCTTTATCCCTCAAACTCCCTGCCTCTTCAAGTATGGCATAATTAATTAGCACCTGAATAATATGTTTGCTTAATAAGAGAACACACAAAAAAGAGCCTTCGATGAATGATAGCTGTATTGATGATGATGGGATTCTAATGAAGGGGCAAGAAATTGCAGCTAGATGTACCAGAGAAGTCTCCACAGAGATACTGAATACATTTGAACTGGCTGCATAGGTCAAACAGGATTTCAAGGAATAGAGGAAGTTGTCAGAAGGCAGAATGGCAGGAACTCCAAAGAAAGGACTAGTAGGAATTGTTCTTCTGAGGCATCAGAACGTCACCTGTGCTGGAGAGGCATTGCACATGGCCAGGCCAGTAAAGAAGGAGTGAGGTGGACATGAGAATCCCCATGAGGGGCATTCTGGAGTGTTGAGTTGCTGCTAGGAAAGTCATCTTCAGCTAGGAAGAGGCTGCAGCATTTCTGTCACCAGATTCCTTACCTCTGTTTGGCTGCCCTTCCCTGTTCCAGCTTTCCATGCACCAGATCCCAAAGAAAGGAGGACCCTCACATTTTTGTGATCTGTTCATCTGATATCCTGTGAACAAAGAAAGCCTTTTCCTTTATTTCCCCAGACCTATCCTACAATTTCTGTACACTTTGTAATAAAAATATGGAAAATTGCTTTGAAACAAAAATATCTTCTTCTTATTTTTCTCATACTTTCATTGAATCTCCCTGTTATTACCTAGTAGTTGGCAGGGTTGGGTTATCTCTGTCTGGGCCTCCAACTTTCTCATCTATTTGAGGAAAATAGCTTTGTAAGAGATTTTTGACTTGTCTTTTCATCTGTTGTTTTTCAAGTTTTCATAGAGTGGGCAGATGTCACTGGACTTTATTCTCCTTTCCTTTCCTGAGTAACTTGTCCTCTCTATCTCTATGGAAACCCTCTGGAAGTGTTACCGGTATTGTTGCTGGAAGCGACTGATGTTTTGTGCTGTAGGAATTATTTCTTCCTCCTGGAAATGTGAAGCATTATTACTTGACTGGGCTAGATTCTCTTAAAGAGAATGTCTCTTCTAAACATTTTGAGAAAAAACGTTTCTTCTAAACATTCTTAGAGAGAATGTTTCTTCTAAAAGTTAAGTTTCTCATGGTATCCCAAGAAGAAGGAATAGATAGAAAACCCATGGTGAAATGTAAAGTGAGGAGTGATTTTCAAGACAGCCCAGCTCAGAGGATGAATCTCCACTTTGAGTCTGAGGAAACCCAGGGAAAGAAGCTCACCCCAAGCAGAATGTGGTGATTACCAATATTGCACATCATGGACAAATCTTTCTAAATGTGATTAAGAACAAAAATGAAGTCTCTCGGGTGGATTAGTACATCAATCAAGGGAACTGGGATCCTTCTGCTTTCTTTGTGCATGCTGGAATAAATTAAAGTAAAAAACAATCCATCACACCCCTCCAAGATGCAGACACCTTGCTTGGAAAATGAAAAGCAAGGGAAAAGCATTGCATCTGGTGGTAAGGCATGTTGTTCTTGAACCAGCCAAATTAATGAGTACTTACAAGAGGTCTGGCAGCCAAGTGAGTTGTCGGCTTGTTGGTATCACTTTAGTGGTTGGGGAATTTGAGATAATGGGAAAAGAACGGGAGGACTGGGACATTACAGCTAAGAGAGAGCAGACTGTATCAGAAGCCCACGGGAGCAGAGAGCTTAGATGTCATTATAAAAAAATGACCTGACTAGCAACAAAGATTGATGATAAAAGAAGAAAGGAAAGGGAAGGCCCTTTTGAGAGAACTTTTGCCTTGATCATAGGGTAATTTATTTACTGTTTAACATGGCAAGAGATGCAAAATGAGATTCCTGAGTTGGATAGGGGGATTTCAGATTTGGCAGTCAGTCGGGGGCTTAAACTAGTTTTGTGAACCTGTAGGCCAAGCAGGTATGGCAGTTTAGCAGTGTGTGTATGAGGAGAGATTAGCCTACAGCCATGTGGGAGAACAGACATCTGGTGGCTGACACTGCATATGGATTTGGAAATAGAATGTGGAAGATTTGAGACCAAACTGAACAAGGTACACTGCCAAAGATGTACGGTGGAATGTCTCTGGGTCACAGTGTAAAGTAGGTTCGCATCAAATAATATCTCTTAATTTGCTGAGATTTAACCAAAAGTGTATTATTTGACTTAATCCTTATAACAAGTTTTGAGTTAGACTAAATTATTGTGGCTCTTTTATAGATGGAGAAAGGAATGCTCAGAGATTTAAGTGGTGTGACAAGAGCACACAGCTCAGATGAAGGGACTTGAGATTGGAGATACAGAACTCAGAGCTCAAGCTCTTAGTGCTGCCTGTTTTATGAGACTCCTAAGGGATGGCATGAAGATTAAGGTAAACATATCCTGCCTCACACAGGGGTTAAAGGGCAAAAATCCATGTTGAAAACCATGCTGTTTCCTATATACTTTTCTTGGCTCTATTGCCTCAGATCCCTGGCATGATCTTTTTTGTTTTGTTTTGTTTGTTATCTTTTTCCCTTCCTTTATACATACCTGCCTTTTAGACTGTGGTTTTGATCTACCTTCTCATTCTGCTTTGCTTTTTGTTTACAGTCAAGCAGTCATCATAGAATAGTGATTAAAGGTGTGGCTTCTGACGCTGGGTTGCCTGGGTTCAAATCCCAGCTTTGCTGTTTGACTAGCTGTGGTGGCTTTTATGCTTCAGTTCCTTCATCTGTTTTATTTATCATGGCTATATAACAAACCACCCCACAAGTTAGTGGCTTAAAGTAACCACAACTACTTAGTTGTTCACATCTCTGCAAGTTGGCAGGGCTTGCTAGTCTCTGTTCCCTGTGGTCCTCTTAACTGGAGGTGGAGGAAGCAAGATGGCCTGATTCACGTGCCCAATAACTTCAGGTGGGGTAGATGGAACAGCAGGGGACTGATTGACTCTCTCTTTCTGTCTCTTCATGGTCTGTCATCATTCAACAATGTAGCCCATGCTTCTTCACATGGCAGCTGGATCCCAAGAAGGCAAAAGGAAAATCAGCTGAATCTCTTAAGGTGCAGGCCCAGAAATCACATAATGTCACTTTGGCTGCATTGTTTTGGTCAGAGAGTGTCATGAGGCCAGTCCAGTTTCAAGGAAAGGGGAATAGACTCCCATCCTTCCAGTCCTGGAGGTAGGAATGGCATGTGTGTCAGGGATAGGTGGAGTTGTGGAAAACTATTTTGCAGATAATCTACCACGGGGAGATCTTTGGGTTGTCAAGATAGGTAGTTCACATTATCCTGACCACAACTTCATGAGTCGTCAGGAAAAAAGTATGACATGGTATAGATTCTGAGATTCTGTTTTGAGAGAAAATGTACATCAGTTCAGATTTGGAACAGGATGGGAATTTATTGGCAGTAAACCCTCATTATAAGCCAACTGCATATGCTAAAGAAAAAAGAATGAAAACAAGTACCATTTAGGTGACATTTTGTTTCCTTCAAAGGCAAGGACATGCCAAACTTTTCTAAATAGCTCATTGCCCCATAGCCATACAAATTATATTTTGATTTCCATGAAGGTTTAAAAAATTATTATTATAGGAATGAGTTTGAAATAAGGCCAACTTGCCTAATAAATCAGGAGTTTACAGGTTCTTGTAAGTAGCTTATTTGGCAAAGCTGTGTCACAGTATGTTACATGTTACATGTCATAAATATATGGACGCAATCACTGCAGGTGCGCTCATGATGATGATGGCTGAGATGTATCAAAACTTCTGAAGAGACACCATGAGTGATGGGATATATAAAGTTATACAAGGTAGAATCAGAGGACCCTCAAGAAATTCAACATGCTAAATATCCTGACTCTTATATCTTAATATAGATAGGGACAGATTCATCTTTCCCTTTTGTGTCAAACTCTGTAAAGCTCTTCTCTAAAGCATTTCATGCCCCACTTCATAGACACAGAGCTGAGCACTGAGTTCTCTAGGCCATCTCCATGGATGACCATTATATGCCCACCTGACTTACATGACTTCAAGCATACACAACAGGTGAGGCCCTAGTTGTTTCACTCATAGACAGGCAGTGAATGAAATCAGTCCACGTATAAAGGCAAAACACAGAGGAAGAATGGGTAAATGATTTCAGGGATTTCGTCAACATGGACAATGACATTGATCACCTTGTTTAGGAGGTAATTAAGATTTCCTCACACTCTGGAAGAATTAAATTGCATTGTTTAAAGACCATGAGAAACATTGACTATTATGGTGTGTTGTGGGTGATCTAGAGTTAATTTAGATGATGCAGGAATTTCATCTTTAGGTTTTTAAAAATTTATTTATATTTTTATTTTTATTTATTTATTTTTTAAAAGATTTTATTTATTTTATTTATTTATTTGACATAGACAGCCAGCGAGAGAGGGAACACAAGCAGGGGGAATGGGAGAGGAAGAAGCAGGCTCCTAGCGGGATCATGCCCTGAGCCAAAGGCAGACGCTTAATGACTGCACCACCCAGGCGCCCCAGGAATTTCATCTTTAGATGCTCATGTCTTGGTAAGATTAGGCTGTACCTCTATACTTCTGTTGTACTTAACATACTGTGTTGTATTTGTTTGGCCCCCCTCTATTTCGATATAAGTCAACTTGCAGTAACAGAGACCCCACTATGATTATAGTGACTGAAATAAGATGGAAGTTTTATTTCTCTCTCACAGAACAATGTGCAGTCTAGAGTGGCTACCATCCTAACCATGGAGCTTCTATCTTTAGGTCCAAGGCAGTAGCTTTAGTTATTGTTATCTCCCAGCCACCGGGAGGGGAAAAGGAGAAGGCAAGGGCAAGAGGCTTCCTTTAGAAGATCATAGTATAGAAGTTGCATGCATCACATATACTCACATGCCTTTGGCCAGATTTTGGTCATATGTTCACACCTGATTAAAGGGAGGGTGGAAAAGGTAGTTTCTAGCAAGGCATCCATGTGCCCTTCTGAGGAGAAACTATTATTAAAGGGAAAAAAATGGAAAATAAACCCTGCAAGATAATTAGCAATTCATACTCCTCATTACACTGTGAGCTCCTTGAGGGACAATACTTTCATTCATCTACAAAAAGCAGAGGCTCATTAAATGTCTGTTTAATCCAATCAGGTATTATTGCATAGTTTTTTTCTTGAATGTGCATTTATGCTTATTTTTCTTTCTTAGAACATTAGTTATATGAGAACAAAGAATAGTTATTTTGGTTTATTCAGCAAAAGCTTCATGTAGTAGTTTACACAAATTAGGCATTCACCCATAGTCAGCAGGTATTTGTGAAGTACCTATGTGCAATATACTTTTCTATTCTGTGGTGATACAACAGAGACTGAGACTGACATAATCCTAGCCCCCCATGGTCTTCTTCCAGGGACAATGGCAGATATTTAATAAATACTTCTAAATAATTAAGTGAATAATTTTAAGAGTACATAGTGTCAAAAAGGAAAAGTTCAGGTTGCCATGGAATATATATTGAGGACTCCAACTCAGTCTAGAGAATTAGAGAGCTCTCCCAGAGGAATTGAGGAATTACATGTTTAAGTTAAGTCAACCAGGAAATAGTTATCTTGAGTACTTTCCTGGGAGTTGGGGTAGAAAAGGAACAAGATGAGAGTAGGAAATACTTAGATGAATAGAGTAGGGAGGAACATTTTAGTCAAAAGAAATGGCATGTACAGTCATCTGGAGAGACCTGGAGTGTTCCAGAGAGTGAGGAAAGTCAATATGGCTGGAGCTAAAAGAAAGAGGGAACAGTGGAAGGATGGAAGGATGGAGTGGTATGTAGGAGTCCAATCATACAAGTCTGTGTAGGCCATCTTAAGGTTTCGGGTCTTCATCCTACAAGCAATGGGAGGTCTTTGAGTGTATAAGCCAAGGAATGCCATTCATCCATTCATTTTCACTGAACATATGGCTTTTCAAATCTTTTTAATAGGCATGAGTTGGTCAAATGCTAGGTAGAGAGCAACAAATAAGACAGGTATGTTTGAGACTGTTAATTGCACTCTGGTATTAATTTCCCCCTTCTTTAATCATAAAATCCTTGGTTTTTCACTGGGCCTGTTCAGAAATAAAGACTACATTTCCCAGCCTCCCTTGCGGAAGGTATGTCGATGTGATTCAGTATAAACCAATGAGATATAAGCAGATGTATATTTAAAGGAAGGATGGCATTGCCTCTCTTCACCCAGTCATCCTTTCTGCTGGTTGAAACACAGAAGACACGACTGAACCTGAAGGCAAAAACCTTTAAAGGCAGAAGATTTAGAAGATTGAAAGAGTCTGAGCACCTTAAAGATTTTGTAGCTACCTTACTAGCCCTGGACTCCTTACTTCCTATATGTGAGAGAGAAACGCATTTTTATCTAGTGTAAGCCATTGTTAGTTTGGATTTTCTCTGACCAGCACCGGAAGCTCATCCTAACTGGATCTATGCTCTCATAGAGCTTGTACTCTGTTGTGGGGAAACAGGACATAAATGGAAGGGAAAGTCATTTGGAGACAAGCACTTTGAAGAAAATATTGGATGGCTACTTTAGATTAACGGTTCAAGAAGATCGCTTTGAAGGTGACAGCTAAGCTGCAGCATGGCAGATTTTGTGAAAGATTGCTTGCAGAGGTATTGCAAATGGGTTAGAAGAGGGGGAACTCTCCCGCTGTTTGAAGAGAGAAAAGGGAAAGAAGGTAAAGGTCTGACTTACGGTGATTTTCTAAGATCAGTCCCTGCATACTTGGAAGTCACAGCACAAAACATCTAATACACAAATACCATCTTTGAACAGTACAAATACTGTAACACACAAATACCTCAAATGAAAGGCTGAAGGGTCATCAGCTCATCAAGCCTGCACCCCCACGCTCTAACCTTCCGGCCATAAGAGCAGGCTGCCCTGTATCTGAACTGGTGGCCAGCGGTGAGTGCATTTGTGTTTTGTTTAATGACAGACCTTGTGGTTCAGTTCACCCTGCCAATCTCCATCTGCAAATCATAGATTTTAGACTTACACAGTGACATTACTCCATGTTGAAGTTGATTAACCTTTTGGAAAGGGTCAAATAGATACTTGGGAAGAGAAAGCAATGATTTGTGGGGGCCCCCCTTTCACAGAGAAGTTGTACTTTACCTGCCAGCGAGGATACTCTTATTTCAACACTCTGAAATTAAAACTTTTGTTATTGGACTACAGGCCACACTTAGAGCAGTTGATAAGTAGGATTCACTTTTCCTGACTTGGTTTTCCCCTTTCCCCAGCACCACAGCATCCCTCTGTCTCATTCCGTGGGACTGACAGGCTAAGATGCTTTTTTGATTGACTGGGCAACGGATGGGGCATAAGGAATCTTGTCCCATGGATGAAGTAGAATGGAATACTTTAATCCTTTCTTCTCCAAGATACCAGGGATTATAAGAAGGACTTCTGTAACTAGGGCTTGGAATCTAAAAGCCCCATGATTTGACTGTGGTTTCTGTCCATAACTTCTGACTTGTCTCATTGTCATGGAAAAACCACGCTATACTTCTCCTTTATCAGATTTGCTTCTTTCTATCAAGGTTAATGTCGTTGCCTGTTATTTACTAGGGGGCCATGAAGAGGTTATTTGGATGAACTTCATAGAACAATGGTTAGTGTCCTGGATAAGGAATTCGTTTATCTATGGGGAGAGCCCTGGCCTGGGAGTCAAGGGACTCTTGTTTTAATGACTCATTCATCTAGGGACTTTAGTCGAGCAACAAAGATGTGACAAATGTGGTGTGGGCTTGAAGTAGTAATGGTACTAATTTGGAAGGCGTGAAGTATGGAAGTGGTTGGGAAATCCTCAAAACAAGAAAACTTAGAAAATGAAAATTTCTTGATAGCTTCTAGAAGTCTCATGTAACAGTGTTGTTTGCCTTCTTTCCCATCCTTACCAAAAAGCAAAAAACAAACAAACAAAAAAAAAAACAAACAAAAAAAAGAAAGAAAAGAAAAGATAAAAGTCCTCTTACTCCTTAGAACTCCTTCTTCAAAGACTGACATTCCTTCAGGTGGAACTTCATTTGTTTGGTCCCATCAAGAATTTCTCTTGCCAATAAATTATTTTTGGAATAGGCATAAAATCTAGAACTGGTCAATGAAAAATGAGGATAGGTTGGTTAGAGGACTTCTCAGAAAGAACTTTTCCAGAAGGTTCTATTTCATTTTTTTTTAATTGAGGCAGTTTTTTGTTTTTTGTGGTTTTTGTTTTTGTTTTTGTTTTTTTGGCTATGTCTTGTTTCATTCACATATGAAACTTGGAATTGTGTGGCAGCTATCTTGTGATTATGAGGAGAGCTATTGACTGCTTGAGGGCCAACCATAGAAACCTGGAAATTATCTGTTCTCTTCAGGATGCAAATTATCCAAGAGACAGGAGGGTATCTTCTTATAATGAGTAGTGAAATAAAACAAATTATTCAAAACCTGAATACCTGGATCATGTTTGTAGCATAGTGTGATAAACACACACACGCACACACACACATACACACACGCCACTGATACCTTTATTAAATATGAGATCTGATCACAGCACTATAGCTAAGAAGGAAACATATGCTTGACATATTGGACTGCTTTGACTTTTTTGTTTTATCTATGTGATTCACCTGAAGAGAAATGAAAACTGATCTTTATTCCAGGGTAACTTAAGAAAAACAACCCAGAGGAAATGATTTCTTTCTCTCTCTCAGGTAATAGTAAGCCTAGTAAAACCTAATAGAACTTACTCCCTTTTAGAGTAGGTGAGAGCATTTATACCACTGTATCCCCACTTTACAGGTGAGATACAGAAGAATTCAAATATTTTATTCCCTAGTGAGAAATGGAATTCACTATGAAAACTCAAGAATGATACTGTCCATTTCTGGACACTAGCAAGCTGCTCTCCAAACTCAGATATCACTAGGAAGCCATCTTTTGGAGTTTCAGAGACTCAACTGAAGGGAAATAGGGACTATTTTATTCTTTTGTCCTTAGTTTTTTGCTCTTTTCCTCTATAGGTATGATCATGTGGCAGGAAATTGGGCAAGTTTATAAGCTCTGTTCATTAGAATTGTACTTTTAGAGCATTAGACTTAGTAGCAGAGATTGAAAAAATAAAAACACCTAAAAGTTTGTGGTTCCAAAATCTCATCAATGGCTCATCCAATGATGAGTCAAACTAGAAAGCAATAATATCAAAAAGGGACTATCAAACCAACCATTTAATGTTGTAATAACAGTGGCTCTAAGTAAAAGCACCTCCCTCTAGGAGTTGTGTGAGAAATACGTAGGTGAAATTTTGGTTGTTCCAAGGATTGAGAGTATCTGTAGCTTTTGTGCTCTTTTGCATAGATGAAATCATCTGTTTCCTTTATCATGAACTGCAGTTTAGTCCCCAAACATGTAGATATTGAAATGCATAATATATTATGACAAGTGACTTTTTCCCTTTATATTATAGTTAGGGCATATTTATTTATTTATTTTAGTGATATGTGGGTGTGTTTTATTATCTGTGAATTTTATTTCAGAATAGTCAAGAGCGTGTTGCAAAATAAATGGCTGATAACCACTGGTTTACACAAAGAGAGAACTTCCTTGTGGTTCAGCAGAATTTTTCAGCTTTATAACCAGTCGATTCAGGGTCGTGTGGATATAACCTTTCTCCTTTCAGAAAGCATTTCATCAGTGCCAACTCCTTCTAGCTCCAAAAGCATTTGAAGAAAAGAAAATTCATTTACTGGCAAATAATTTAGTAATGAGTCAATGGGGAGCTTGTACATTAGAAGAACAATTTAGAGGACAATTTAGTATGTTTCTGGATATTTAACTAATCTGTTTCACAATTTACAGTACTGACTACCAAAGTGTATTTACCACATGTGACTGTTTTCCTTTCCTCCCAGGTTATTTTTGTATATGAGGTTTATTTCTTAAGCTGTGTATCTTGGTTACCAATTTTTAAAAGTGCTGAAATCTGCGTGAGTATTTGATGTGGAATGTTGAGCTAGTTTTATTCGACAAAGTGCACTGTAATAAAAATTGCAACTAAAATCTTCACTGTATGCTTACAAGATGCTGGCCTCTTCTGTGCATAGGTTTACAGTTCATTTCTTATAAAACTGTAATCCTAAGGTCACAAGGCTTTCTTGAGCACTGCTTTCATCAGCAAAGAAAAAGTCAGACTTCATTTCCAGGGCTGATATAATAAGGTGGGACCAGCCATTTTGGCATGATGCAACGAGTCACAAAACTATGTGCATATGTGTATGGAAAAGTCTATTTCACATGCTTTCTAAAGGTCCCAATTTGAGTTAAAATGTAAATACACTATGTGGGAAGCATAACTCATGAAATTCTCACTTAGGCTTACTCTAATACAAGTACAGAATTAGCCTGGAGGCTGAAACAAAAGATTGAGGCATATTACAGTTGAGGTTGAAGTGTCCAGGTATCCAGGGTCTACTCCCTGATGTAGAGGTAAACCAAAAACAAACAAAAAACCCCAAAACAAAACAAAAACAATGAGACCAAGTCATTGGTTAAAAATCTCTAGCAAGTGATGGGGTAAAGCAAGCAGTTCTAGGTGAACTCTCTCAATATAAAACACATAGAGGAGGACAGATTGTGAAGAGGTAGCTTGTGCCCTTAAAAAACTTCGCATTCCTGTGGAAGGCTGCCCTTATGATGTTGGCACTCTTTCCTACCACTAGCATGTCTTTCATGGGATGTGAAATGAAGCGTTTCCTTCGGTACACTTTGGGGAGTCCCTTTTAGTGATGTCAACATATGGATCATTCCAAGGGTAAAAAGGAGCTTAAACTTTGTCTAGAGAGGTGCAAGAAAGAATTCCTTTAATTCTTACAGAGAGAATTGCCTGCTAATTACAAAACTGTAGCACTGGAAGGTATCTTAAGTTGCTGGCCTATCCATAGGACCAGAATCCTAAAATAGGTGTTTCCTTAAACCAGTACAAGTAGAAATAGGCGATGTGACTTATTTCGTATGTCCAAGATTTCTCTGATGGAGAGAGAGAGAGGGGGAGGGAGGAAGGGAGGGAGGGAGGGAGGAAAAAATAATCTTTAAGTCTTAGACTGTTAATAATCATTAACAGTCCAGTTCATTTCAGGGGAAATAAAAGTCAAAACAAAAATATGAAATCACTTTGCCAGGGAAATAATTTATCATTTGTGCTTATAGACAAGATATGATGCTTTTGATTTTGCAAGCACACTTGTCCAGTCTATCAGTTTGTATATAGGAAACTTTACAGGTTTGCTATTTAATAATTGGATTTGGTGAAAATATACTGTAGATATACAGCTTACTGGTAGTTTTCTCTTATAATTTGAGTTCTAATTGAGAATTTTTATCCTAACTTTGATTTTTTAAAAAAACAGCCATAGATACTGAAATTAGCTGTAACAAGCAATACTGCATTGCTCATTAGGGACTTAGCTAGAAAATGAGAAACATTTCCCTTGCTTTACTCTATTGGAAAGCAAAACATCTCAAGACAACAAAATATCATATCTGTACAACATCTACCCTGGAGTTTCCTGGCTCAGTTTCTGAAGTGAATGGGTGCTGTTTTTATTCTCCTTCTCAGCTTTGCTGGATGTGAGATACTCTGAAGAAACTGAATTTCAAAGTTGTGAGTAATTCAATCTTTCAGGGCAAAGGCAATGGAGGATCAAATAGAGCCTAGAGTCTTCTTAGAGGAGCAAATCGAAAATGCCACAAGCCTACCTACCCTCAGGCAGATTTATGGCTTGGTGTCTGGTGAATCTTCAGATTAACACTCTCCAACCCCTGTTGTCTACGACTGGCAAAGGCAGAAGATTAATATCAACAGGCAGGCAGCCTATGCTGGATGTTGGAAATACAGATCCTACCTTTGACTGGGCTATAGATCAAAGAAGCTTGCCATTTAGACAGCCCCTGGAAGGAGAGGCATCCATGTCAAGAGTGAAAAAATGAGGCACAGAAGAGAAAAAGAAAGTGCGTGGGGACTCGAGTTGAAGAGACCAGCAATCTCATATTTTAACCTGGGCAACTTCTGGCTTCTGGTTTATAGTTAGATGGAAGTAGAGGCAAGAATGAGGGTATAGATGTTGTCTGTGTTACATCCTTTGTTCAGTGATGACAGGCAAGGGGGTCACCTTTGAGACCTCACAGGCAGAAGTAGGGTGTTTACCACCCTCCAGTTTCTACTCCAATGTATGGGTTTGGAAATTTGCTTTCATCAAAAGCAGTTTAAAGGGGATGTTTGGTGAGATCATTTACCATTTCTCCTCCCCCAGGAAAACGTTTACATGATTTACGTCTGTGGAAGGTAGGAGGATTAAGATTAATCATAAAATGCACTCTGTCTGAAATATGAGCCCATGGCTGGCTGACATCCAGAACGGGAGTGGTCAGTGGTTCTGATTTCTGACTCGAAGGGTCACAAATGGATAGGGGGTGACTTTCTATGGGCTATAAGTCACCCCCCGGTTTTGACTCATTCTTCGGTGCTACTGTTTATTGCTTCTTCATTGTTAATATGTTCATTCAACAACCAAATATTACTCTCCCTTTAGTTCTGAGCTTGGCATTGGGTTTTAAAAACCATATTGTCTGTTAGAGTGGTTCTCACCTGCTGCCATTTTGGCTTCCTTTCATTCTTCACATAGATCCAGAGAGAACTCTTTAAAAACATAGATCAGATCATACCTTAACCAAGACCCTCTAATGCCTCTTTCTGTCATTGAAAATAGCATCTAAACTCCTCCTGCTGACCTCTAAACCCACAGGAGCTGGGTCTTACCCCAGATAAGTGCCACACTTACTGCAGGTGAATGACTCAAGATGAATGAAGACACCAGGGAAACGTGTGTGTGGTGTTAATAAACCTTAAATTTTAAGATGAAAATAGATATAAAGAAGGTAGATGGAGAGTAATACAAGATAAGTTTGGAGAAGATGGATTTTAGGTAAGGGTAAAAGTTTTACTTTATCCTAAGTGCAAGGAAAATCAGTGAAGGGTGATAAGGTCAGATCTGTGTTTGTAGAACTTCCCTTGGGCTGCCACGTATAGGATGGACTGAAGAGACCAAGGATATAAGCTGGAAGCCCACATAGGAGATTGTTAGGTAGCTCAAGTAGTGGGAAATGGGTGGATGAAAAATGTAGTTTGAAGTAAAATTAATAGGATTTGATTTTATTTTAGAGACTCATTGGACTTGGCCTAGGATTCTGTCAAAGATATTCCAACATCTTTTTTTTGAATGTGAATGAAGCATTTACTAAGAGGTTTAATTGTTTCCATTTTCTCCAAAAAGCGTAAGATTGTCAACAGAAGTATATTAAGAATTAAAAATTCTTGACACAGTGTAAAAAAAAAAAAACCCATAAAATGTAAGAGGGTTGAAGACATTCTGCTGGGGACAATCTATTGAGTATAGCCAAACACATTTTGAACATGTCTTATACAAAATACAAAGTATCACCAATAAAATATCTGCCCCGTACGGTTGAAAGCTGTGGCATCATAGTAACACTTTGGGTGAGGTTCTTGTAGCTAAGGACCAGACAGACCAGTGGCTGAGGATCATCTTGCAATGGTACTTGTGCAATGTCTTTTCACACTTTCAGTTAAAATGGGCTAATAATTGAGCCTCACAATCTGGGGCTGCCTAGCAAGTCCTCCTCACGAAGTCTGAGTTTTGCATGTGAACAGTTAGTCATTAGCCTTAATTTTGTACCACTTACAGCTGGTCCTCATATTGTTCAAAGCAAGTGACATCATGAATTTTCCCAAGAATCATTAATACCAGCAGTAATACATTGGTTTCTAACTGTTTAAAATGCCCTCTGAAGTCCTCTATTCTTCCCCCAAGAACGTATTAACCTGAAATCAAAATTATTAATGGTTTGAATATTACCAGCAGNNATTTTAGTCTTCTGTTTGTCTTTATAAAAACAATTTTTTAATCAGTATTATTTATAATATGCTGTCAGCATGCCACATTTGTTTGGCATGCACTCCAAAAGGGTTACAAAAGGCTTTTCTTCTTCCAAAGGAAGGATTTAATCATGAATTTTCTCTTGTATGTGTATTTCATCTAACTTATTTTAAGGACTTACTAAAAAATTATCTAGGTGATAACTATCTTTTGAGTCCTTAGAAATTCTGTCCTTTGTTGTTTTCCTTTTCTTTCTTTCTTTCTTTCTTTCTTTCTTTCTTTCTTTCTTTCTTTCTTTTTTTCTTTTCTTTTTTTTTTTTTTAACCACATCCCTACCCTTTTTCCTCCCTCTTGTCATCAGTCTTCTGTCTCCCTGTCTTCCTCCTATGTGTCCGCAAGCGGTTTATCTTGGAGCCACCTTACATGAGCCAGGCCCTGAGCTATACTTGAAGGCAGACAAAACGCTTTGTCTGAAGATCGTATAGTTAAACGGAGGAGACAGCTTTAGAAATTATAATAGTGATAAGAGGGGCTGTTAGAGATGCGCAGATAAAGTGTTCAGGTAGCTTATGGAACTGACTCATCTCTTCATTCATTCAGTTAACAAATATTTTTGGAACCTGTATGTGACAGACACACTATTGGGATTAAGGAGCTTAAAGCCCGGGAGGAGGCAGCCAAAAAGAACAATTGCATATATGACAGTATAACTGCAATTGTGATATATGTTATCATGGGGAACGGTAGGGTCCTATGATCATGTAACATAGGGAACCACTTAGACTGAGTGGCGAAGGTGGACTTCTGCTGAGGACTTGATGTTTATGCTGCAATTTGAAGGATGCAGGAGGGTTAGTAAGGCAGCAGGCAGGGGCCAGCTATCTGAACAAAGACCCTAGGGCAGGGGAAGGCCAGGATAGTTGAAGAGCGATAAGCTCAGGGAGTAGTTGGTACAGCATGAACTAGGGAGATGCCAGGTTGTACAGGACTGTGCAATTCATCCTAAAGATTTTCACCTTAATCCCAAGAGCTGGGAGAAACCATTTAAGCAGAAAAGGAACAGGATCTTGTACCTCTCAGCAATTTATTTTCCCTTAAAACTCCCTGGCCTCGACGTTTGGCCAATTTCTGCAATGGATTTGGTAGCTGAGGGATTGGAGATCAGGACCTAGGATTAGTGTATTAACTGTAATTAGAATTCATATGCTAACACCCCAAGCCAGAAAACACTCTGCCAGTGAAGCATGGCCTGAGGGCTTAAAAGTCTACTATAAGACACAGTGCTGTGTCTTGGAGGTTTACATGGTTAGCTTTGAGAGCTGCAATCAACCTAACATAATTTTTTGCCTTCACCATGTTTGTATTATAACCTGTGAAACGCTTGAAATATTATAATCTTGATAAGGTCATTGGAAAAAAACATTCAGATCAGCAACCTCCCTTCCTCCCTTTAACCTCCTTCCCTCCCTATTTTTAATCTGAAGGACTTCAGTTATATCTATACCAGCAATTAGTGATAATAATTCTTATAAAAATTGAGTACTTATGCCACATCTTGGAGAAGTTGAACCCTCTTCTCACCATTGGGGTGTGTGTGTGTGTGTGTGTGTGTGTGTGTGTGTATGTGTGTGTTTAAAGGCTTCTTTCCATTGGTCAATTGAACACCATCCCAGAGAGAAAGAGCACCCAGTCTCATGACAGTCTCTGAAACTGTTCTGAAGTTAAATGCATAGCAATATGTCTAATCAAACAGGATCTCGTATAGGTAATGCAGGTCAAAGACTATGCTTAAACTAAAATAAAATTCTTTGTTTTTGTTGTCATAAAAACACCCAACCATGAGCTCGAATCCAACAAGCATCAAAAAGAACAAAAGAGCCAAGTGGAGTTTCTCTTATTTTTTTCCTAATCTGAGAACTATTTTAAAAATGTGTTTTATGAAAGTTGTTTTCTAAGGAGAGCCATCACTTCATCTCCAATATCCTTTAAAGATTTTTTATGGGAGATGTTTTTGTTTTATAATTTTTTGGAAATAGCACAGATTATATACAGCAGTCACAGGAGTTGGGGTTTTTATATTTTACCAAGTGGTTTATAAATTCCCTTTCCCACCATCACCTTTACTCATATAGGCTCCCAGATCAATACTCTGTTATGTACATAGAAAGAATAAAGGCCGTTGATGCTGAAGCAGTTCACTCAGCTAACAACCAGAGCTGAAATATTCTCACTGATGTTTTTAAGTTTCACCACTTGGAGATTATTTTTATTTATTTTCATCCACACTAGCCTTAGAAACATAGAGCTAACACCAGCTTTAAGGATCTGCCCTGTCCCTCCCTCCCTCTTGTGACTGCTAAATTACAGCTACTTGGGGATGTAGCTCTAATTTAGCATTATTAAGTAATTCAGTGCAGAGATGGATGAAAGTCAACAAAATCATTGTGAAGTAATGAAAAAATATCCGTCCTTTTTGGAAATGGAATAGAATGCTAACTGCTTATTTTAGTTTGTAGTAGTGGGCTTGAATTTTTACTGACTTTCCCACCCTACTGTCTAAAAAAGGACAAGGGAAGCCCACAGTTATGTAACTCATCTAAAGCTGAGGTCCATTGTGGCCCCCTGTCCTCTGGTTTCACATAGAAGAATCACCAGTAATGAAACCTGAAGACAGTGAAGAAGAAATGTAAATCTTTTTGAAGTCTCTTAAAGAATGGCTGATGGAGACCCATTGAACAGGGCACAGCTGTTCTTCTTATTTGCTTTCCCCATCTCTCTGTTTATTTACAACTGCCCTCCATCTCGCATCCCTTCTTGTCTCCACATTTCCTTAAAATACAGCCACAGAATCACCCTGCCCAAATCTTTCCCTTTGCATTTCGCCCCTTACCTCATCTCTTCATTATGTATATCTGCTTAGTCTCTCCTGCCTCTCAGTTCTCATCTGTTCATTTTAGACAACAGCAAAGATGAGAAAACCAAGCAATAAGTAAGGAGTTTTTCTCCTTCATAGGGCCAGGCAGATAGAACTTAGACCCTTCATGCCCACGTGTACCACATGGGAAACCTTGTTCAAAAAGCAGATTTTGATTCCGTGGATCTGAAACTGAGCTTCCGAGTCTTCATTTCTTATCAGCTCCCAGGAGAGTCTGTTGCTGCTGGGTCCTGGACCACACTTTGAAAAACAGCGCCTTAAGAGACCAATCAAGCTAGATACCAAGAGTGAGAAGGAGGTAAAGGAATTAGCTAGTCTCCAAACTTCATGAAGACCGTGATAATGTCTGCTTTATTTGCCACCATAGTACATGGACTGACGCAGTCCATTGCATTCAGCAAATACATATTCTTTCCTAATGACCTTGAATGCAGCAAGCCTTGAATGTTCCTGTCTTTTCAATCTTGTCTTCCCTTAACATTTGAAATGCCATAGTGGTGCCACATTTCTTGGAGGAACCCCTTTTCCTCCAGACAGTCATCTGGCATGTGATTTACACTGAATTCAGAGGCACTTTTCTCTGACCCTTGCTGTTTTCAGAGATTCATTCTTCACTCCCAAGTACATCACCCCCCGCACTTGGCCATAGCTCACTTCTGACAGGTTGGTTTGGATCTTAATCACGGCTCTCAAAGTTTTAGTTAACACAGCTTTATCCATGAACTTAATCAGCAAGCTCTCCAATCTATCATTTCAGCCATTGATCAAACAACAGCTCCTAAATCATAGAGAGCCCTGGCGGATCCCTGGAAACTAGGCCCATTCTTGAAGCTGAGCCATTGATGGAAACTCTTTGTATATTGCTTTTTAACCACTTATTTACCAGTTTCATTTTAACAGGATTATTGTAAAATAACTCATTAATAATGTCTAAAATATTTTATTTAATAACCAATGCAAAGCTTACTTTTTATTTTAAAAATACAAAAATTTTGGAAGTGTATAATATAAAATGTGCAATTTGTCTCCATTCTTTCCCTGATCTGACTCCCCTTCCCAGAGACACCCACTGAATATTGTTTTTTCTTCTGGAACTTCTTATTTGCATTTTAGATAATGTGTCAGAAACATTTACTGCTAACTGGATATCCATGTGCTCTTCCCATTCTCAGTTCCTTTGCAGCTCAGATAAGCCACAGGAGTAGCTTAGGCTTGTATGCTGTAACCAGAAGTGACATGTGTCTTTGTTGGGCTGATAGATAAAATAGTAGTATGAGTTCTCTATGAGCTTTCTTCCTTTCTTGCAAAGACTGAGAACGCCCCTGTTCCAAGTAGTGCAGGTTCAAAGTGGTGGAAGTTCTGTCAGCCTGGATCCCTGATGATTGTATTAGAGCTCTCTCTTCCTGCACATTTGTGTGATTCATGTAGTATGAGAAAAGCATACCTTTGTTGTATTTAATTACTAAGATGTCGGGTTAATTAGTTACCACAGCAAAACCAATCAGCACCTGACTAATGTACACGTCTACAATTATGTTTTTTTTTATTTTATAAGATCAAACTATGTATATTGCATATCTTATTTTTTTCACTTAACATTTCTAGAAATCAATCCTTATCAGCATACAGTTATCCTGAAATTATAAAACCATAGTCTTAGAACCAGATTTTGACATCTTAATAATCATCTACTTTACCTAGAATCTGACAAAATTTATCTATAAGGTAAATACTGAATATATTTGAGTATTGAACATATAAATATTGAATATATAACTGTCTGCAAGTATACATATGTAAATATTTGCCATGTAGTCATTTGTAAATGCATTTTACAATAATTGTGTATAATTTTAGATGTAAAACAATATAATATGACAGATTCTGGGAGATCTAAATAGCATTATCATGAAGAAAAAAATGTTGAAATAAATTTTTTTAAGATAAAAAAATTAATGCCATGAGCCAAAAGCAAAAAGCATCTCTGTTTCTGCATGAAAAAAATGTAGGATACCTAATTCTTGAAAAGCTGGCGTAGTTAAAACACAGAAAACATAAATATAAAAACTACAAAAATTATTAAAAGAATAGTTAATTTTCAAGGGGCAAAAGCCAGTGTTTTGATATTTTTAATGGGAACTTTAAGAAGAGTTCAGTTAATCTAGGAATTTATTGTAGGAACATATAGCATATAGCATTGATTTCTAGATTTTACTTATAGTCTTGATTTGTGAGTTGAAGTCAGGGGAAACTTTTTTAAAGAATTGTCTTTAACAGACCTTTGAATATTTATTTTGGGGTCCCTGCTTATCTGTTCTTTCTCATTAAGTTGTGAGTGGTTAGAGTTCAGTGTAAGATAGGATTAACTCAGAGAATCATTTTTGTTGTGGACATTGATTGTATTTTGATTCTCCACCATTTTTTGCCTTTTCTGACAGCACCCTGATTTCCTTTAGGGGGATCCATGATATGCTGCCTTATAACAGTACCTTTTGTGGTGACCTCATTTTTTTATTGTCTTTGGTGGGACAGAAAATCAAGGTGTGCATCCCTCTTATCATGGAAGTGAAGGGGAACTTGAATGTCTCTTCTGTCAGCTTCTCTTCCACCCCATTCTGGCCTGGGAAAACTGAGAAAGAAAAGAAAGTGGAGACAATGATGGATCAGACTCTAAAGATGGGTTTGGAATGTATTAATGTGCACCCTTGGAGGGACAGAAAGCCGGCCTCCACTTTTTCTGTTTCCTATTTCCTTTTTTCTCTTTCATTTTTTTTTTTTTTTTTTAGTATTTTCCATTCTCTTTCTCCACAATTTTGATCACTTTTTGTCTTCTCCCACTTTTTGTCTTCTTGGTCTTTCTTTTCTTTTTCTTCCCAGCCTATACTTAGGCTTCGTTTTAATGCCCAAAACGTCCATTCCCAGAAATTTCTGTTAACATACCTCATGTCTCTTTTCTGCCTGGTCATCTGACAATGTTTGTGTCTACTAATAGAGTTTTCTCCTTTTCTTCCTCCCCTCCCATATCCTTATTCCTTCATTAGATTGAGATATTTAAAAGCAAGAAAAATGTCTTGGCCATGTTTTCTACAACTCAAACTGGATATAATCTCACTGTTTGCTAAGAAAAGAATTTCATAACTTACAGGGATTTCCTTTGTCTGGATGTTTCACTCATCACTGACTACTCTCTTTGGCTGTGAAGAATGTACACTGTGTTCAAACTACATTGTCTGAACAAACATTTGCAACAGAGTTTGGTCCTGAGAACTCCAGTCTTCTGCACATAATGATTGTTTTGCTCACTTCTCTGAATCTAATTTTCGTATATTTTTTTCATTATCTCAAGTGAATTCTAGCTGGAGCTGCAAAACCCACAAAAATTTAAATCGTTTGTTAATTGTGGACACAAGGCCAAATAGCTTCAAGCATCTCCCAGCCCCCTCAACTGTAACCTCTGTTTCCTCTCTCTTATCCTTCTCTGTCCCCTTCCTGCTCCCCAGCACACTCTTCCATTATATTTTACAGTAACAGTACTGTTCAAAAGACAATACATAAAAGCATATTCTATTGGAAACTATAAACCACTGAGCTGGCCATCAGAAGACCAGTATCATTGGTATTATACAAACATCTATTATTTTTCAGCAGAGAAAGAGATGTTGTCAGAAATTCTTATTCTGTGCACTCTGTAGAGACAATGAGGTTATACAAATGCATAGACTCAAGAAATATGATCGACGCCCTTGTGGTTTGTGTGATCAGTTTCTGTGATGAATGGCAAGTCACTGAGCAGGATCAGTTAAAGTAGAGGGAGGAAACCTTGGGTTTATATTAGGTAGTAGTCCTTTAAGGTCAGCTTTGAGTATTTCCTTATGCATTTCATCATGAATCTGATTATTAGCCCTGCTCATGATGATATATTTTGACTATCTCAAAGGAAATATTGGGCACACTGTTATTTGATCCAAATAAATGGAAAGAAAATAAATTTTGAAAGACATTCTAATACTGGAAAGAAGTCCAACATGACCTGGCCCAACTCCCTTATTTTTTGACATAGAAGCTGTGGCCCAAAGAAATTAGAAACTTGTTCAGGTCCTGCAGGCATTTCTAGACCAAATGAGGTCCAGAATCAAGCTTTCTGGTATCTATGATTAGTGTCCTTGCCTCTTTGAAATTCACATTTATGTAATTTTTCCTTATGATAACTGTATTTTTATGTTTTCTGCATCTTAAATCCTTTTTGGTAGTTGAAATAAATTCAACAAATATGTATTCATTCACATCTTTACTTGTTAAAGTTTATGATATGCAAAGAATTGTGCTTGTGGTTTGAATGGGTGTGGAGGGAATATAAGTTGTTTCAGTTTTCTATTGCTGCTATAACAAAGAGTGACAGAGTTCACAGATTAAAGCAGCACAAATGTATTATTTTACAGTTGTGCAGGTTAGAAATTCACAATAGTGGTTAGGAGTTTGGGTTCTGGACCCCAACTGGCTTGGTTTGAATGACAGCCATGTGACTTTGGACAACTTAACTACTCTGTGAATTAGTTTCCTCTTCTGTAAAATGTGAATAGTGATGGTACCTGCCGTGTAGTGCTACTGTAAAGATTATAGGAGTTAATTCATATTAAACACATAGAGCAGGGCTTGACACATGGTCAGTACAAGAGTGAGAGATAGAGATGATTCTTGTTATTATGTTATTACAAGTAAGAAAACTGAGCAAGAGAATTTCTGCTACTTAGGAGCATACAGTTGAGTTGTCAGGAGGTGTTACAATATAAATTATCTAATTACTTGAATGGTTCTGATAATGTACTAAGATGAGTGGGCTTGGTCTACAAGAGAAGACAGGACATTTTGAGCAAAGGGCAGTAAAAGAAAGGCCTTAATCCAAAAAGAAAGTTGAATCTGAGTGTTGTTTACCCAGCAAGTAAGCTGCCCAAGGGTCACAAACGGACCTAATGTATTCATTGACGTTTGTCAAGACCATTCAGTAAATACTGGTAGCCTTTGACAATAAGAGCTGGGTGGGAAGTGTATATCTCTTCACCTACATATTAATTTTTTCTATCAGGTAGATAGCATTAATGAGAGCATGACTCAAACCGATTTCTGCCCAATGTGTGAATGTTTACAAACCAAGCCTCTTCTGTAATCCTGTTGGTAACCCTGTCATTTTAGGTTCTTTGGCTAGCACCTTGAGTAAGAGTCACTCCAAGACAAATGTGGCCATGCCTGATGGTTAGGCTTAACAGACCTCGTTGTATCAGGTGGCAGAAACAGCCCTGGTATCTTACATACTCCATGTATGTACGAATGTATGAATGACATCCCTGCAGTAGCATTGTCAGGTGGGTGGGCTCACCACATTCTTATGCCCTACCTTTGTGAGGGGGAAGCTCCTTTGCAGCATTTAAAATGTACTACATATCTTGAATACCGTTCACTCCACTAATGAAAAATTTACTTCTAACGTCTGTTAGGCTGATTGATGAACACTTTGGTGCAACTTTAGATAGAGATACTTGACGTGCTTGCTGTAGAACTGCTCAATTATGGACTTCTGATTAGAGTTTTTCAAATGTTAACTAACCTGATTAGTATTCTTCAGATTTAATCTACCTGCCTCTAGATTCTAGATTAGATTTAATTTATACTCTTACACCTGTATATCATATAGCCTGTTAAAATATTTTCAAGTAAATTATATATAATGGAACAAATGGCTGTAGTTGGGGGTTTATGTTATGGAACAATAGGCAGTAAGTTTGCAAATGGTCTTTGCCTCTTTGTTGCTCTTGTTATTCCTGACATCACCAAATTCTCTATTGGATAAAACCTTCACCATGAAAACATACTTTCAAGTCTCTCATTAAAGTAAAATCTTCCCTTGGCTCCACTTTCTCTGCTGGCTATTATCCCATTTTTTCCCCTTCATAAGAAAATCATAATAACTTCAGTTCTCAATTTCCCTTTTTTACTTTTTTTATGATAAAATGTTTTTGAAAATTTCAAATATATCTTGCATATACAGAAAAGTCTATAAAATGTATGGATACAGTTTAAAGAATAAAAATAACACGAACACCCATAAACCCATTTTCCAACCTGAGAAGTGGAATACTATTCATATCTTACAATCTTCTTATGTGGCTTTCCTCAATCTAGCCCCTCTCTCCCTTGCCTGCTCCCAAAGTAAGCATATAATGACTTTTGCATTAATTATCCCCTTCCCCGTCTTTTGTATTTATCACACTTATGTGTATTAGTCTGTTGTTTGGTTTTGAAAAACTCCAAAGCAAACATAAGCTTTGCTGTTTGAGCAGAGGAGAGTATTGTCATTATTAGAGGAAGGGCTAAGGAAAAGAGGCTCAATAGCATTTCTGGTTCATAGTCTGGCTTTAACTTTCTTGAAAATTTAAAAGAGTCTCTTCTGTAGAAGTAAGTACACAAGGTTAGCAGAGAGCCAGAAAAACAGGGCTCCCCACATTGAGGCATTGGCACAGATTCTGACATCAGTAGAAATATGGTCAACAGATTTGGGTTGCTCTGTATATTCTGCTTTTAAGTGAACCATGACCTCCCTTTGAGGAGTATGTCAAAGCAGAATTATTCTTATGGTGAAATGTCCTCAGCTGATCCATGAGTCAAGGACAGAGAGGAGCAGGAACTCATCAGCCCATTGCTTACGCTGGCCAAGTACAGTCAAGAATCTGGGGCATTCCATCTTCTTCTCAGGATAAACTGGCAGTGGGTATCCTGGTGATGGCAGCCTCAGGATTTCTGTTTCCATAGTCACACTGAACTAATCTGTACTCACAGCTTTCTTTGTCTGGTGCTTGGCTGTCACCCTGGCATCTCCCAACCCTGCCATCCCGGGATTCTTTCCTTTGTCTCTCTCCTGTGATTGGGTCTCTCTTTCTTAGTTTATTTTCTCATTTAAAAAAAAGTTTATTTATTTATTTTTACTATGTTCAGTTAGCCACCATAGAGTACATCATTAGTTTTTGATGTAGTGTTCAATGATTCGTTAGTTGCATATAACACCTACATCACAACACGTGCCCTCCTTAATACCCATCATCCAGCTACCCCATCCCCTCACCCCTCTCTTCTCATTTTTGTTGGAACTTATCCTTTGGTAGCTTTCAAAGAAGGGTTACACAGAAGGTACATTCCTTCGAGGATGTGCATATTCAATTGTGACCATCCTACCCTCATTCTTGACTCTCAGCTTAACTGAGCACAAAATTCTAGGTTGAAAATCATTTTCCTTGCTTCCAGGGCTACATTGAGAAGTTCAAAGCCATTCTGATTTCTAATGCTTTGTTTCTGACCTATTATTTTTTTTTCTTTTCTTTCTGAAAATCCATAGATTCTTTGTCCCCAGTGATGTGTTTATTTAATCTTTTAATTTTGGGACTCTGGAAGTCTTTCAATCTAGTTATTAATGTCCTTCAGGAAATCTTGAGTTATTTTGTTGATGATTTCTACTCCTCTTTTTTGTTTATGGCACTCCTGGAAGTTGGACTTCCCAGACTTTTTCTTAGTTTTCTTATTTTTCCCTCTTCTGTTTTTCCTCTGTATATGTATTTTTGCTGTCCTTTTTGAGAGATTTCCTTAATTCTGTTTTCCAATTCTTTTACATAATGTTTTTTATTTTTGTTACCATGTATTTAGTTTTCAAAAGCATCTTGTTTTCTTATGAAGGCTATATATATGTATACATATACATGCATATATATATTTTTTACCATTTAGAAGGTATTAGAAATGGTAATTTTTTGAAGTTTACTCTATGTGTAGTGTCCATTTCCTTCAAGTTTCTCTTTTCCACCTATAATTTTAATGGTTTCTGTCTTCCATTTATCTTGACCATATGCTCATGATTGAGAGTTGGAGGCACTGAACCAGTGGGATAACTTGAAGGTGTGGCTATGCTTGTCAACTTTGATCTCTATTTCAGGGCATCCAGGTGGGTCATTTTTGCATGAACCTTCAATGTAAGTATCTTTAGATCTTGTTTTTCCTTTGATTTGATCAGGTTCCCTTGGGAAGAGTCTCAAGGAGTAGGTTCTGGATCCCTGTGATCTCGGAGCCAAGCAGGAAAAGAGAGATAGAGAATCTGTTCATTCAGCATTGAATATGGATATGGTTATTTATTTAGTTAGTTTAAAGTTGCATTTATTTATTTGAGAGAGAGAGAGAGAGACTGAGCTCAATCTCATGTCCCATGAGATCATGACCTGAGCTGAAATCATGAGTCAGACACTTAACTGATTGAGCCACCGGGGTGCTCCTGAATATGCATATGATAATTTAATTTGCCTTGTTTTCATGACAGCACTCACTTTCTCAACTAATCCAGAGAACTTCTGTTTTATTTTCTATACGGAAAAACCCTCTCGACTTCTATAGGGGAACAGAGGGATAGTTATTCAACAAGGTAAAATGGAGGGAATCTAGGCATCTGATTTTCAAACAACTTTGACACAGTGTATTTTGTTTCAGTAAACTTCCCAAATCCCTTAGTTCTAGAGTTACTAGCTATTCCTGTGTCTGTTGAGGATTCTCCAACATCAATTGGTTTGTGTTCAGATTTTCTCATGAGTAGCTTAGAATTCAGCTTTCCTGTGTCTGCTAAGCCAGTTGCCACTCATCCATCTGCTTTCAAGCTTCCAAATTGTGTTGCTATTGTCTTTTCTCTTGTTCTCTCCATCCTTGTAGGCTTGCATCTTTTAAAAACAACAACAACAACAACAACAACAACAACAACAACAAAAACCCTGTTGTTGTTTACTGAAATTTTGGGAGGAAGTGAATTAGATATAGTTCACTTCAAGTTGGTACAGATAAGCCCCATTATACTTCAACTTGCTTTGATCCAGTTTCTGCTTCTATTGCACCAATAAAAGTGATCTTATTTAGGTCACTAGTGACCTCTGTGTTGTCTAATTCAACATCCATTTTAGGTATTTATTTTATTGGACCTTTGACACCATTTGACATTAGTATCCATTCCTTGAACCTGCTTGGTTTCTGTGGCATGGCCCTTTCCTGATTTTTCTCCTGTGTTTTAAAATTAACCCTATTTGCTGGCTTCTCCACCTCTGAACCACACTGTAAATCATAGTGTTCTTTGGATCCTTGTGTGTTGTGCTTATTCGGTCACCCTAGGTCAGCAATCTGTTCATTATAACCTTAAGAAAACACCTGTATGTTGATTCCCACCAATTTTCATCTTCATTATTGATCTCTCCTCTGAGTTTCAATCTTGTATGTCCAATTATTTGTTTTCCTCATAGTATATTCTATTTTACATTATATACTGATTTGCATACATAATTATATCCTCATTTTCTTCCTACATTCTGAAGCCTATTGGGAAGAAACTGTATCTGTCTTGCTCACCATTGTTCACTTAGCATAGCACCTGTCTCATGGTAAGGGCTCAGTAATGTATCAATATGCATGACTTAT
Organism: Ursus maritimus; assembly: GCF_017311325.1. NCBI lineage: Eukaryota > Metazoa > Chordata > Mammalia > Carnivora > Ursidae > Ursus > Ursus maritimus. Next base: position 25,960,947 of record NW_024423786.1, read on the forward strand.
TATATGCATATATGCATATATGTATATACATACATATATACATACATACATGTATATACATGTATGTATATATATGTACATGTGTGTGTGTGTGTGTGTGTATATATATATATATACACATAGGTTAGATTTTGGTCCCATATTCATTCCCTATCATATTATGCCCTTTCTCTAGGGCTGAGTTGGGAACTTTTCAGACCATTGGAGACTGGCATAGATCACCTACTTTGTTTGTTTTGTTTTTCCCCCTTCTTTATGTGCCCTAATCAATACCTTAGAGAAACAACTCAGCCACTTGGTAATATATATTTAAAATCAGACAGCTGAGGAAAAAGTGATCAATTACATTAGGAGAGTTGAGTAAGAGTTATTTCTAAAGCTTCTATTCAATTTGTGAAAACCCCCAAATTATCAGCATTTAATTTCTTGCCAAAAAACTCACATTTAAAAAGAGCCGTGCTTCTTCTTCTTGTGTGAGTTTTTTTTTTTTTCTTTTTCTTTTTCTTTTTCCATAGTCTTCCATAAGGGGAAAAAGCATCATAAGATTAATCAGACACCTAATCATGGTTTTTTCCCCAGTTCTGGAGTCTACATTCACTCCTGACATCTTTATTTGTTGAAATATCATTTTGGGGATCCAGTTAGAGCACAGTTGCAAACCAGGGGATTTCCACCAGCCTCCTGGCTCAAAGTTTCCCTTTTTGTGTTTCACATTGCCTAAGGATGGTAAGCCAGAGATTATTGAAAAGAAAACAATGATTTGCCAGTAGTGTGATATAGAAAACCAGTGTTGGCTGTTTAGGGAATAGCACCTCCCACACAGTTGAAACAGCCTTGCTTTATCATGTGTTGAAATCATATTTTAGATTCTCAGCCATGCTTCCATGTCTCTGGTGGCTAAGCCTGTCTCTGAAGTGAGTTCAACTGGGCCTAGATTAAAAACCAACTCAGTTCAAAGAACATTTCCACCTATATACTAACCATACCTGGCCAGTGAAACAATCCCTTGGGAGTTGTTTCCTGTTTTTAATGGTTTTAAAAGACACAATTAGCTTGATAGTGATTGATACTATTTGGTCTATAAAATAGTCTAAGACATTTTACTCACATACATTTTGAGGAGTCACTATGCAATAGAGGCTGCTCTAATTACTCTAGATATTGAAGCAAACACACCAAAAAGTTTGAGGAAGATAAAAAATTAGCAATTAAAAAATAATAAAAGTTCAAATTTTTGAAAGAAGAAAATAGCGTGATGTGATATAAAATGTCTTAAAGTGGATATGTGTGTATGTGTGTATTTCTTTAGACTGAGGTGATCATGGAAAAACCTCTTCGAGGAGGTACTTTCAAGGTGAAATTTGGACAATAATAAGATGGCTGTAGTGCAGAAACTGGAATAATGTTTGGTGATAATGTCAGAAAGGTGGGTGAGATTGGCTCATGGTGGATACCAAGCCTCAGAGACTACTCAAAATGCCCAAAGCCATTCAGGGAGTCCACAGTGATTTTCATAATAATACTAAAGGTTATTTGCCTTTTTCACTTTCATTCTCTCATGAACCTATGGCAAAGTTTTCCAGAAGCTACACACAGTTTTCCTTGAATCCCTCAAATATGTGAGGACTCAGGACAATGTACTAATCTGATATCTAAGGAAAGACAGGTGCCTCCAACGAGAGATGGTACATAAGCCATATAAGCTGATAAGAAAAATATCAAAATAAAATTTTTAATAAAAGGGATAAAGGTTAGGGATGGCTAATATGAAAGTATAGAAACCCTAGGAACCTCAGAATGAAGAAGGTTTGACACCTACTCACAGACTCTTTTTCATAGACCTCACTGGGTACTCATGAGAAAGACTCGAGGCAGAATTAGAGTCCAGGGTAAAGCTCTTTTGTGGTGCATGCCTGGAGGAAGGGAACAACAACCTCTGTGGAAAAGGCATGAAGCCTGACCCAGGTCCTTCAGTTGGAACTATCAAAAGGGATTTAACATTAATAGGATTAATATGTTAAAGTTTCCAGTAGAAGAAAAATGGACAATATACAATTTCAGATGATGAACTTCAGCAGAGAAATGGAAATTATAAGAAACAATCACATGGAAATGCTGCAGAGGAAAAACAGAGAATACCTTTGACAAGTTTATCAGTTGACTCAATACAGTTCAAGAAAGAATCAATGAAATTGAAGGTAGCCCATAAAATGTATCCAGTCTGAAACACAAATGGAACACACAACCCAAAACTGAGCATGTAAGAGTGGTGGGAAGATATCAAATGATCTAATTAATAAGCTTGTTGTTGGGAAGAGAAGAGATGAACAGGGCAGAAACAATATTTGAAATATATGGCTGAGAATTTTCTAAAATTAATGAAGGATGCCAAATTATAGATTTAAGAAACTTAGGAAACACCAAGTAGGATTACAAAACAAAGCAAAACCCAAACCAAACAAAATTAAACTAAAACCTAGACACATAATACTCAAACTTCTGAAAACCAAAGATGAAGAGAAAATCTTGAAGGTAGTGTAAGAATAAAAAGATACATTACATAAAGTGGAACAAAGATAAAAATCAAAAGAGACTCCTCATCAGAATTCTGTAAACCAGAAGACAATGAAGTGACATCTAAAGCACTGAAAACAAATGTCATTCCAGAATTCTATACCCAGCAGACAATATCTTTCAAAAATAAAAGAGAAATAAGGACTTTTTCAGACAAATAAAACCTGAGAGAATTCATTACCTGTGAATCTGTTTTATAAAAAATGTTACCAGAAGTTCTTCAGGCAGAAGAATATAATTCCAGATAAAAACTTAGATCTCTATGAAGAAATGAAGAGCACTAGAAATGGCATTAATGAACATACATATCAAGGGGTTTTTCTCCACTTTAAATTGCTCTGAAAGATAACTTATTGTCTAAAGCAAGTTGTACTAATATATTGCTTATTTATGGAAACTGTATGAGTAAGATAGCAATAGCAAAAAGTAGAGAGGAATTAGACAATACTTTCTTGCACACCATGTGAAAGAGTATAATATTATTTGACGGTAGATTAAAAATATTTAAACTCTAGAGCAACCACTAAAAATTATTTTAAAAGAGGCATAAAAATATCTCATCTTTAATTTGTAATATGGTAAATATCAATAGCTATACCTCAGCTTTTGATGTTTCTCATTAGCTATATGGTTTCACTCATTTATGGAACATAAGAAATAGGAAGATTGGTAGGAGAAGGAAGGGAAGAATGAAGGAGGGGTAAACAGAAGGGGAAATAAACCACGAGAGACTGTGGACTCTGGGAAACAAACTGAGGGCTTCAGAGGGGAGGGGTGTGGGGGATTGGGATAGGCCAGTGATGGGTATCAAGGAGGGCACATATTGCATGGTGCACTGGGTGTTATATGCAAATAATGAATCATGGAACATTGCATCAAAAACTGGGGGATGTACTGTATGGTGACTAATATAACAAAATAAAAATTATAGATTCAAAAAAATTAAAAAAAAAAAAAGGAATGTAATTTTTGGTCCTGAGACCAAAAAGTTTTAAAATTCCTGATGTAACATCTTGAAGGTCTTGGTAATGAATTTGAGTTTTATGCTAAGTATGATTTGTGATTAGAAGCTATTTGAGGGACGCCTGGGTGGCGCAGTCATTAGGCATCTGCCTTCAGCTCAGGGCGTGATCCTGGCGTTATGGGATTGAGCCCCGTATCGGGCTCCTCTGCTGGAAGCCTGCTTCTTCCTCTCCCATTCCCCCTGCTTGTGTTCCCTCTCTGGCTGGCTGTCTCTCTGTCAAATAAATAAATAAAATCTTAAAAAAAAAAAAAAAAAAGAAGAAGCTATTTGAGAATTTTAAACAAAGAAATAAGATCTAGATTTACATTTTAAACAGATGTGGAGAATGGATTATATGGAGCAAGAATACAGTTAGAAGACCAGTCAGGAGGGTACCATGGTCATCAGGCCACATGTGGTGGTAGCTTGGACAAAAGTGGTGATGATGGACAAGAGTGGATGGAATGGGATGTTGAATGGATCACACATACACATAAGTTTGGGATGAGAGAAAAGGGTTAATTAAGGAGAATTAGACTTTAATCAATTTATTGATAAACTTCATTCTTTTGAAGTATTCAACTAGATAAGTGTAGATAGATGTTTACATCTATGAAGCCACCATTAAATACAGAAATATAGAATATTTCTGCCAGTTCTAAACAATTCTTTGTTCCCCTTCACAGGACCCCTAGATTTTTTAGTTTAGCAACTTAAAGAATCTGCAATTCCCTCTCTCACCCTTACCATGTTGCTGCATTATGACTGCTTGTTTATTCCTAAATACGGTGAGCTCTTTGGAATAATGACTATTCCTGCACAGAGTCTGGCACATAATGAGTGTGGAGTAAATGCCTGATGAATAAGTGAATGTGGATGATTCTCGGTTTGCTGGGATCTCCCATCATTATTAAGATGGAATTCTTCCTATCTGACTAGGATACAAAACACCCACTACCATCCCCCAGTTGCCACATGGGCTGTAAGTTATTGTTTCATTGGCAAGATACCTCTTTCTTGGCGTGAGTCTGGCTTTTTTTGAGCAGTAGACAATATCTGTAAGCGGGCTGGCTGGGACAACAAAGGCATTCTAGGACCGGAGTGATGATAACTGATCAGCAGAGACGCCAGCCTCTTGAGCTCTGAGTGTTGACACAAGGAGACCAGATAACCTTCAAAATATGCTCCCTCCATATTTTCTGTAATGTGGTACTGCCTTTGGGGAGAACACTGATGGAGACTTAGACTGTGCATCACATTTTAAAAATTGAAGTGTAACATTTTATATAATCAAGGACACAATGAATTGTTACACATGTATTCACCTATGTAGCCCGCACTCAAATCAAGATATAGGACATTTCCTGTAGTCCAGACTCTAAGAGTAAAGGGAGGGCAAGTGAGTGGTCAGAGTGAATTAATGAGAAGAGACTGAAGTGTAGAGAATTGTAGCTCAAATTTGTTTACATTTCCATCTGTTATATAATGAAAGCAATTTAAATGCCATCTGGCACGCCATGTGATGCACTCTTCTAGTATTTGACAGTGGACTGACTAATCAAATATGTAATATTGTAAACCTCAGGGCAACCACTAAAATTTTTTTTAAGGCGGTACCTAAGTTTAGGTAACAAGTGATTGCCTATATTTAATTATTACATTTTTTGTTCTGTTGCATGGGATGTTTTCAAAACTTATAAAAAAGTTTTCTCCCCTGAACTCTTATTTTATTTATACTTTCATTTGCTTAAACCTAGCTTCACCAGAGAGAACAGAAAGAAAAACTTCAGCACAGACTTGGCTGAATAATTGAAATGCTCAAATTAGTGTGGCCTGAGCTGAAAAAGTCATACAGGTAATGATAAAGAGTTACTTTCTGCATTTCTTATCCTAGTCAGTTGCGCTACAGATAACTGGTGACTATTTGGAGGACACCACACTGCTTCATTTGAGAATCTTATGGATTCACTCGCTAATTTAAAATATGTCAACACTGAGAGAATAAAAACAAAATACATGAAAATAATGTCTGTCTGCATTTCATTTAAAGCCAGGTTCACTGAAGTTTAGAAAGAGAGAAGCAAACCATAAGAGGGTCTCAACTATAGAGAACACACCAAGGGTTGCTGGAGGGAAGGGGGGGAGGATGGGGTAACGGGATGATGGGCAGGGGGATGGGGTAACGGGGTGATGGACATTAAGGAGGGTACTTGATATAATGAGCACGGGGCGTTACATGAAACTGACGAATCACTAAATTCTACCTCTGAAACTAATAATACACTGTAAGTTAACTAAATTGAATTTAAATAAAAAAAAATAAATAAAAAGTAATTCTACTCCTGAAGCCAATTTTACCTTATATGTTAACTAACTAAAATTTAAATAAAAAATTGAAATATTTTTAAAAATCTTAACTAGGACATTAAAAAAATAAAGGCATAACCCATTTCTCTAGGTGTATAGTATATGAGAGATTGGCATGTATTTCATAACTAATGTTCTTCCAGTAACAAGAGTACTTGTATTTATAAGAGGCTTTTAGGGGCGCCTGGGTGGCTCAGTCAGTTGAGCCTCCGACTCTTGATTTCTGTTCAGCGCATGGTGTCAGGGTCGTGGGATGGAGCCTTGTGTCGGGCTCCATGCTGAGCATGAAGTCAGCTTGGGATTCTCTCTCTTTCCCTCTCCGCCCCTCCCCTCTAGTGCTCTCTTTCTCTCTAAAAAAAAAAAGAAAGAGAGAGAGAGAGAGAGAGAGAGGCTTTTAACTTTTCATTGGCTTTTACACATATTATTTCATTTAAGATCATTTTATATGCCTAAAACACACATAAATATTGGATTCCAAACCTAGATGAAATTTGCAACTGATTCTGAAGTAGTGATAAATTGCTATAGATATACCCCTAAGAACACGTCTTCCATAACGAGAACAGTGTGTGTCTTTAAACCTCCAGTGTGAAGGGGCTGACAGTTGATATATTAGTGTAAGAGGCAAGCTCTTTTCCAAGTCCCTCCCAGGGATCATGTGCACGTTTTTCAGATATGGAGTGTTCAGAATTGTTTTTAATTTGGAGCCAAGAACTTTGTCTTTTCAGCTGACTCCTCTTCTTGTTTTTACCTGTATCCCCTTAAGCTGGGATTGTAAGGAGAGTGATTAAAATCAAACAGATACCTTCTTTTTGTGGCCAGGGAGAGAACTTTCTGTAAGGCAGGGGAATTATTGGTAGAGGGAACAGCAGATTTTAAGTAAAACCTTCCATAGTGAGATTATACCAGGCATTTGGTGGGGGGGGGGGGTATCGCTTGAAGGCTTGCCAAAGTTGGGGAGAGGTGTATGTTTGTGAATCCGAAAATACCGGTCAGGGAGAAGAAGAGTTAAAACTTGTGTAGGTCTATCTACTGTTGCTTATAGCGAATAAGCTGAGAACACAAAGACTGAAGCTAATTGTATAGTTACTATGGTAGGGCTTAGGAGCTTGCGTTTGGGTTGAGACTGAATTAGGTTTGATTTCTAGGTCAGTGACCCAGGGTGACTTACCTCTCTTGGGCCTCTCCCTATAAAATGAGGATGATTGAGTCCTTCAAGATCATAGATTCATTCAAAGTTTAATTGAAATAATTTACATGAAACATTTAGCATTCCATTTGGCACACAGTCATTGCTTAATAAATGCTACCCATTATCAGCGCTGAAATTTAACTGGTGTTATCAGAATGAATGCTCATAAATTCAAGAGGCTAAAGAAGGAGAATGGTGGGAGGTCAGACCAAGGTCCTGAAATACCAGAATGAAAGAGGGAGATGGCATGTATTTCATGGGTAGTCAGGACTTGAAACCAGCTAAAGCCTGGCTTCCTGATTTAGGGTTTTCTGCATTAATAAAATGATAGAATATGTAAGGATGAATGTTGAACTGCTACTTCTACGAGACATAGAAATGTCATTCGACTAGAGTTTGGTTTCCCCACTGTAATCTGGACTGTCATACATTTATACTTACAAGCATGGTAATCATAAAGTTTGCATCAGTAACTTTACTTCACACTTGTTTAAGTAGCCATAGAACTTCAAAAAAAAAAAAAAGATCAGTGAGATTGGAATTAATAAGATTTTTGTTTGTCATACTCCATCAAGTGTTCTATCACTTTTTTCTAGGAAAATTTTTGAAACCTTTCTTTTCTCCTGTCTCCTCCACTCCCCTCCCCCACAACAATTTGAATTAAATGCTTCTCTGTTGGGATTCCAGGTACCATACGTATATCGTGTATTGCCACATACTACACATGATGATGATGATGATGATGATGAGGATATTGAGAGGTCTTTGTTTTGTTTTGTTTTGTTTTTGGAGAGAGAGAGAAAGAGAGTGCAATCGGGCAGAGGGGGGAGAGGTAGGGAGAGAGAGAGAATCTTTAGCAGGCTCCACACTCAGCGCAGAGCCCCATGTGGGGCTTGATCTCAAGACACTGAGATCATGACCTGAACTGAAATCAAGAGTCAGCCGCTTAACCGACTGAGCTACCCAGGTGCCCCTATTGAGTGACCTCTACGTGCCAGACACCATGCTTAGTCTTTTAAAACTAGCTCCTTTAATCCCTACAGCAACTCCATGAGGCAGGTACTGCTATTACAAGTGGAGAAACTCAGCACAGAGAGGTTAAATAACCTGCCCAAGATCAAAGGATCAATAAGCAGCGGCATTTGTGTTCAGACTCAGCCAGAGCTCTAATGTGTAAGCCTCAGTGGCTTGATTAAGGCCAACTAATGTTTGGCATTGTTTGGCAAAGCATTGTTTGCTTTTGGTAGAGAGCCCACATGTCCCAAGTTGCCCAAGACAGTCTAGTTTATACTTGGTAAAATTATTAATAGTGTCTGCTTTCAATCCCAAATTGTCCTGGCCTTGTTTAAATGATAAATTCTATGGTCTTCCTAGTCTTTATTCTCATCTCTCAGTAGGGTTCATACCTCTATTTATAACCACTCTCCCAGACAATAAGAACTATACAGTGTCTGCCCAGAGCCCAGAGCCTTCTCCACTCTTCCCCGTTGGCACCTTTTAATGCCAAACTGTCTGCAGAACGTAACAGCCTCTTGGAGATGCTGTAGCTACCCCCCCCCACTCCCCATGGCACCTTTTATTCATTTTAGGGTTTTTCTATATACTCTTTACTATACCTTGATGTGCACTGGCTGCCTAGTGGTCCTAGTTTGGGGATGATCTTTGTCACCCCTCAGCTTCATGCTCTCATTACCCCATTCCACGAAATTCTTTACTTTGGTGCTGAGACCTCCTGGCTTGGCTTAGTGACTTTGTTTCCTTTCATGAGGAAGTGATGATCACAAGTTATAACATATATTCTCTGGTGGGCATCCCTCCTTAGAAATAGGCTGTTCACCTGCTAAAAGGGAGAACATTGAATAGACCCACATATTCTCCATTGAACGTCTCATTTGTTCACAAATCATTCTTTTACAAAGTTTACTTCATATACACGTGTATATGTCTCTAGATAGATTATGAAAAACTTGCCTCTGATGTTTTGAACAAAATAAAGGAATGGGAGATTGGGACAAGGAACCTATACTTTTTACCCAGTTAAAGGAGAAAAACTACCTCCTGTTTGCTCCCACTCCACACATGGTTGTGTCGCCTGGGACCCAGCTACGGTGCAACAGAACCCTCTTTAGTGTCCTCGCTTTTGCTGAGTGAACCTGTTCCACACCCACACAGGGGCCTGAGGCTGAAGGTTCTGAGGCAACCTTCAGATCTTGATGTCCTGCACCTTCTGCGACATTGTGCATCAGAAGACCCAGAGGGCGAGTATGAGATGGTAAAGATCACTACATGAGAAAGCAAGTACTCCGTACACAGTAAATAGCCACGTTTTTTCCTTCAGCTAAGGTGAATGTCCAAGAATCATCCAATAAATTCCACAACCATTTAAAGACTCTAATGATCACCCATATCTCTAGCCCAGTTACAGCCTTATTATTACCTTGCTTACCCTGTGATGTAAACAATATGGTTTTCGATCTCATCAGGCCAGTGCCTCGCCCAAGCTAGCCATCTGGCTACTGCAGGCTGCGACCGGATATACTTGCCGCTCTACTCAGCTTCCTTCAAATTTCTTTTCAGTTCTTTACGACAGAAATCCTACATAGCCAAGAAAAAAAGGTGGAAAATCCAGTGTGTGGAAAGGGATATCCTTTTAGACAGCTCGTTCAAAAGGCACACCAGTTCTGCATCTAAATGAACATTCTGGCCTTCGTTTATATTCAGACAATCCAATGTGCATAAGTGAAATATAGAGCGGAGAGTATGACCATTGTCATGCTGTGTTCATCTAATACATCTGGACAGCTTTAGAGATACACACACAAAGAATTTGGCAAATGTAAATGTCCTCTGACATTTACTTGGTAGGAAACGTAAGCGTCTGACTTCCTCAGCTTCATTTGCTTTATTACTGAAAATATACTCTCCCCATCCTTCTCTTAACCAATTTAAGAAATTATAGTAAGTTACTTCATATCTTTTAAAAAGTGTTAGAATACTGTATGGAGAGAGCAACAGGACACTAAGTTTAGCAAGAATGTCTTTTGTATCAACTTGCTGAATGTAAAAATTTGGAAAAGAGAAAATTGGAGGAAAAAATTACTTAAAAGCTGATTCCTTGGGGTACCTAAGTGGCTCAGTTGGTTAAGCGGCTGCCTTCAGTTCAGGTCATGATCCCAGGGTGCTGGGATCAAGCCCCACGTGGGGCTCCCTGTTCAGTGGGGAGCCTGCTTCTCCCTCTCCCTTTGCCCCTTCCCCTGCTTGTGCTCTCTCGTGTGTGTGCGCGCTCTCTCTCAAATAAATAAATAAAAACGTTAAAAAAAATGATTCCTTATACCCAAAATGATGTTTTAAAATTAATAAACTTTATTTGTAGAGTAGTTTTGGGTTCACAGCAAAACTGAGTTGGAAGTATAGAGACTTCCCAATACCCCCTACCCTCTCCCCTGCCACAGCTTGTCCCAGTATCAACATCCCTCATCAGAGGGTATACTTACAATAATCAGCGGACCTATGCTGATGTATCATTATCACTCAAGTCCATAGTTTACATTAGGGTTCCCCTTGATGTACAGTCTATGGGTTTGGACCGATGTATAATGACATGTATCCACCACCGCAGTATTATACAGAATAGTTTCACTGACCTAAACATTTTCTGTGCTCCACCTATTCATCCCTCTTACCCCCGAGCCCCTGGCAACCATTGATCCTTTTATGGTCTCCATAGTTGGCAATGGGCTTTTAGGCCATACAATTGCCCCCATGTCAAAACCTCAGTACGTAGTGAGGTTTCCTCCTTGTCCAACATCTTGCAGTTTTGCATTTTTGTCTTAATCAGGGGTGGCTGATTTCTATAAAAAGAAACTCTCAAGCTTGTTCAAGTAAAGAGAAAGATCATTTACAGATACAACAAGTAATAAAGTTGGGTTTGAGGGTGTGAGCTTTGGAATTAGACAGACCTGAGTTTTTATCCTTTTGCTACCAGTCACCAATGATAAGACTTGTGAGGATAAGTTACTACATCTCTCTAAGCCTCAGTTTTTCATCTGTAAAATGGGACTAATAATAGTTCTTCATACGGTGGTTTGAGGATGAAATGAAACAGTGTATGTATGATGCCTTTGCCGTGTGCTCAGGAATATTGGCCATTATATGTTTGTCACAGATTTGGATTTCGAATCTTCATGAGACAGTAGGTGGTAAGTGGTTAGGGATGAAGATACTTCTGTCTCTCTGGGGCCAGACACTCAGGCTTTTTGTCTCTTTCATGGTCTTTCCCCCTTTTTTTGTCTTTTAATCTTTTCTCTCTCTTGACTAACTTCCTCAGTTTTCTCTTTCTGTCTCTTGACTGATAATGGCCAGTGTGACCACTCATCCTAAAACCTACTCAACTTTATGTTCCGGTGCCGTCGACAATTGACTATAGATTCTGAATATCTTAGTTCAAACTCTCATTAATCACAGTGTGATTGGTTGTTGGTCAGCTCATGGGTTGACACATTGGGTCAATTTTTCACTCGCTGTATAATTAAGCTAATGGTTAGGTTGCTGACTTCCAGCACCAAGTAAGTGTTACAGTTTGTCCAACTTTGAGTCTCAAAATGTTTTGTTCTATCATTCCTGATCCTCTGGCTTTCAGATTTAAGGCCTTGAAAAAAATGTTTTCCCTGTCTAAAATCCAGAAGATCTGACACTTAATATGCTCAGGCTTCTTGTAAGTTCTGCAAACCTTTCAAAGGGACATTTCGAAAGCTTCTAGACAAAGATAATTGTGTCAAAAGGGAAACAGCTGTCTCTGTATTTGCTGAGGAGAATAAAATTAAACAAATAGCAGAGACGAGACTCACGTATAATTAAAATGGGATTATTGCGGCATTTGACTCACCAGCCGGGAGCTGGATTCCTCTGCTTCTGTATCTGTTCTCTTTCCATTCTTTCATCCCCACACTATATCCCATCTTTCATTCAGCATTTCCCTAAGATTGGACCAGAATGCTCTTCGTCCTGTTTCATATCATGTTTCTCCATCCTTATACTTCATCACCACTCCTTCTCTCCAGTGTCTTTTGTTCTTTTATTTTCTGTTTGTTCCATCCATTTTATTGTTGTTTTTGTTACTGCTTTGTTTTATTTTGTTTTACTAAGAGAAAGATATGATGCATTCTTATATTACTTTCCTTTTATTTATTTCTGGGAACAATAATTTTAGCTTTTTGTGTGGTGAGATTTCTCAGGACTCATTAAAGTCAGTTTCAAAAGCACTGTATTAATCTCTTGCTGTTTACATGTAAGCAATTTCAGACAGTTTTCCAAATGTTTATATACGTGGTCAGAAGCTGTGGTTTACCTCCCGACTTTGTTTGGGAAAACCAAACTAAAACAACGAGGCTTTTTCTCTTTTGCCTGGGTTCATGACCATAGAGTTTTGTCCTCAAATAGGATTGACATTGTTATGTTGTGTCATGGATGTTATACATTCACAAAGTAATTCATGCTGAAGATCTCAAAAGTCACGTCAATCAGAAAAGATTTATGTGCGTTTATAAAGGTCCTAACATTTTAATTTTTATTTTGTCTTTTTTAAAATTTAAATTCAATTAATTAACATATAGTGTATTATTAGTTTCAGAGATAGAGTTCAGTGATTCATCAGTCTTATATAACACCCAGTGCTTATTACATCATCTGCCCTCCTTAATGTCCATCACTCAGTTTCCCCATCCCTCCACCCACCTCCCCTCCTGCAACCTTCAGTTCGTTTCCTATGATTTAGAGTCTCTTATGGTTTGTCTCCCTCTCTGATTTCATCTTGTTTTATTTTTCCCTCCCTTCCCCTATGATTCTCTATTTTGTTTCTTAAATTCCACATATGAGTGAGAGCATATGATAATTCTCTTTCTCTGATTGACTTATTTTGCTTAGCATAAGACCCTCCAGTTCCATCAACATCATTGCAAATGGCAAGATTTTGTGGTTTTTTTTTGATGGCTGAGTAGTATTCCATTGTAGATATATACTATATCTTCTTTATTCATTCATCTATTGGTGGACATCTGAACTCTTTCCATAGTTTGGCTCTTGTGGACATTGCTAGCATTTTCCATTAAAACATCACAATAGCAGAACACTAGTATTTTTAATTGGCTCATGGCACAAATATTAGCTGGGTGTCTGCAAAGACCTAGAAGTAAAAAAAAGGTAAGAGGGTATAAGATAGATACATACTGGCAGCTGTTTAGTGGAAGATTCAAAAATAAATAAGTTGTAGAATTGTTTGACTTTCCCATCTTATTGCAGAATATCTATGGGAAGGATTATTAGAAACTCTTACACATTGATATTTTCCTTAGAAGGAGGGAAAATCACTGAATAAATGAGTTTTGAGTGTTTTTTATTCATTTAAAAAAACTGGATGAATTTCCATCTTGACCTGAAATCTCAATTTATGTCCACTTTATCTTTATTCAGATATTCAACAGATAGTTTCTGAGTTTCTCTTATGTCTGTGCTCTGTGCTGCAAATATAGTGATACCAAAAATAATAATAAAGATGTGTTATCTAGTATTGAGTCAGATATCAGGTGAGTAATTACACGTAAGACTTATTTACAAATTCAGTTCCATGCTATGAAGAAAAATACAAGGATATATGAGAGCATTTTAGGGGACCTAATTCAGTTTGTGGTGTTATAATACAGAGCAGGGTGCTTAATTGTATTGGAGCTGGAATCAGACTTAGGTACCAATTCTGACTGTGCTATTTACTAGCTTTATGACCATAGAAAAGTGACTTAACTTCTTTAAGCCCCCTCCTGTGAAATGGATGCATGAATTAATACTTCCTATTTCAACTGCTTTTTGCAAAGGACCAAACAAGCACTTACACATAGAATGAGAGCTTTAAAAAAGTAGCCTTCAGGGGCGCCTGGGTGGCTCAGTCAGTTAAGTGTCTGCCTTCGGCTCAGGTCATGATCACAGGGTCCTGGGATTGAGCCCCGCATCGGGCTCCCTGCTCAGCCGGGAACCTGCTTCTCCCTCTCCCTCTGCCTGCCACTCCCCCTGCTTGTACTCTCTCTCTGTTTCAAATAAATAAATAAATAAAATCTTTTAAAAAGTTGTTAATTCTGGGGCGCCTGGGTGGCACAGCGGTTAAGCGTCTGCCTTCGGCTCAGGGCGTGATCCCGGCGTTATGGGATCGAGCCCCACATCAGGCTCCTCCGCTATGAGCCTGCTTCTTCCTCTCCCACTCCCCCTGCTTGTGTTCCTTCTCTCGCTGGCTGTCTCTATCTCTGTCGAATAAATAAATAAAATCTTTAAAAAAAAGTTGTTAATTCTAATGCACTTAAACACAGAGAATAACAAGCAAGAACATAGGCATTATTTGGAAGCATCTGTGGGCACAAAATCCCAATGCAGCACAGTATGAAGATTTTACCATTAATTCCAGGAGCTCTGAATAGTGGGTGTTATTGAGACTTCCTTCCTTCTGCAATACTCTGTCCCTGTTTTGAATGCTGTGGCTCTACTTCCTCTTGGTTCCGAAGCAGGGGGAGAACTCTGTGTGGGCCTGGTCATGAGTCTACCTGAGGTTATGTTTTACATCCATTTCCACTGTTATCTGCACGTCATCGATCTTGGTCCCTGACATGCCTTGAAATATGAGTTCTGCCTCAGCCAGGCCTCTCTTCATGTCCTCCTTCCCAAAGCTAGAAGCAAAATAATTGCTTTTAAAGTGTATTTAAGACTTCAGGAGGGTAACAGAGTGGATAGCCTGAGACCCAAATGTCCTATTGATTTACAAGGCACACAGTTCAGTGGCAGGCAGGCCAGCTGCTGCACACTGCCCTTCATGGGGTCACATGTAGGAGGCCCTCCCTGCTCCCCAAACCCAAGAAATGGTTTTGCTAAACATGAGCAAGAGGAAGGCAGCTTCTTTACCAATTAGTTTCTTCCTACTTCTATGTCAGAGCTCGCAGAAAAGATGGGAGAAGAACTATGTAGGCATGGAATTCTGTCTATTCACTGGTTGTATTCTGCATCAGTTTATGGTTCAGGTATAAAGACAGCAGTGGTAATAAGAGCCAACACTTTAAGCACCTCTACAGTGTGCCTAAGACCATGCCAAAGGGTATCCTGTTATGTCCTTTGTTGTTGTTGTTGTTGTTATCACTACAACCTTATGGGGAAGAAACTATCATTACCTGATTCTCAGGGATGAAGAAACTGAGACTCAGAGATTGTCCCTTGTCCAAGACCACTTAGCTTGTAAATGGCAGTTAGTGTTCTAGTCCAGCTCTTCCTGATGCAGGGTCACTGGCACACAAGACAATGAGATTATATCCATAGATGGTTATATTCAGTTGTTCACTTACTCAATACTGATTGGTTGAATATCTACTACCTGCTTGGACAATCTTGGCGTCAGAGATAAAGCTGTGAGAAACAGGCAAAATTCCTAACCTCATGAAGCTTATATTCTAGTAGAAGGAGACAAAAAATACACAAAATATGTAAATTTTGTAGTGCAAAGTGATAAAGGCTAAGGAGAGAAATTAAGAAGAAAGGGGTTTTAAACAGGGTGGTCAGCAAAGACTCACTGAAAAGGTGACACTTCACATGTTATAAACCTAAAGCTTATCATTCAGGGCTTGGGACTGAGAACGTACTGGAGGTCAGTTCTTTTCTTTTCTCATTAGAGAGCCCCAGGAGGTCTTCTTCTCCAGGATCTCTGAGCCAGGATCCAAACCAAACACAAACACATTTGCAAACATTTTGGAGTAATGTGTTCTTTCATAGGCACCTCACTCTTGAGTCACTGGGTATGGAATTCAGCAAGTGCTTTGGTGTTGAAAATTCTCTTAAGACTTCTTTATGTTAAGAGTTGATGTCGAAATAGGTTTGGATATGAATACAGTTCTGCGATCCAAAAAGCTTTAGGGGTATATATATATATAATGGTAAAACAGAGCTGTCAGATGAATTCTCTCTTAGCTTAAATGTCACCATCAAATTCATTAGTGAGGAAAGACCCTGGTTATGTTGCCCATAATTTCCCCACACACCCAGGAGGAAAACCACAAAATGAACAGGTGGAGACCACACTGGCCTCCTAGATTCAGTCTACTCAATTAGAGAGTTACAGCAAATGGATACAGAAGATGTGGTATATATAAAATAAGAGAATATCATGCAGCCATAAAAAATGATGAAGTTGTGTCATTTACAACAACATGGATAGACCTAGGGTGTTAGGCTAAGTGAAATAAGCAAGAGAATGACAAATACCATATAATTTCACTCATATGTGGAATCTAAAAAAATCAAATGAATAAACAAACACAGAGCAGATTTAGATCTATAAATACAGAGAATAAAATGACAGTTGCCAGAGGGAAGGTGGGAAGGTGGATGGGCAAAATGGATAAAAGGGAGCGTGAGATACACATTTCAAGTTACGGAGTGAAGAAGTCACAGGAATAAAAGGCACAGCATGGGAATATAGTTAATGATATTCTAATAGTGTTGTATGGTGACAGATGGTAGCTACACTTGGGGTGAGCAGAGCAAAGCATATAGAGAAGTTGAATCTGTTTATACCTGAAATGAATAGAACATAGTGTGTCAAGCATGCTCCAAAAAAATTAAACATATATAAATATAAAAGATGGCAAGAATACATTTTACACACACATACATACATGTTTCAGTTTTTAGCCTCTCTCCAATTATAACAGTAAAAACTTTTAAGATCATTGTGACAACTTCAATACATTGGACACCAACATTGTGAAATTTGTCACTCAGGAGAAAGCTTGGGCAAAAAAAAAAAATCTTTCCTACCCTTTTTGAAGAAAATGGTCACATAAACAGGATAGAAAAGTAGTCAGAGATATATTTAGTTTTTGAAAATCAAACAGTTTTACAGTGATAGACATAACCTGAGTGGCAGCCCCAGGTGTGTAATGAATGTGCCAGCTAGAAATTATTTTACCCTTTAGCAGATCCAATGGGACCTTCCTGTCCTTGAAGAGTCATTTGCTGTTAGTCTTTGCCCTTGAAAGCAATACCACTGTGTCTCCTTAAAAAGGGTCGACACTTCAGATTTTATGGTGACTCCGAGTGGCCAGCACCCTGGTTATTTCTAATTAGACAGATTTGCCACTTAGAGGCTCTTCTGTGGTTGTGTGTGAGTGGCCTACAAATGACTGGTCCCAGGTGCTTAGCGCCAACAGTCCATTTCCCTTTAGGTGCCAGTTTTCAACCCCCCCTTCCCTTTTACTAGTTTTAAGAGTTAGGTAAGTAGAATTAATTTCTGTTTCAATATCTCCAGCTGTTTTTTGAATCATTAATGGTGCTTTTACTGCAGTATATTTCGTATTCATTACAGAATAAAAATGAACATGCCTTGGGGCATTTCACATTCTCTCAGCCTTCTCGATTTTTTTTAAAACCCACTCTGAACCCTAAAACTTAATGTATTCCCTAGGATAATTCATGTCTGGTGGTGATATGCCCATTTCGCTAAATCAGGATACTTCCCAGTCTTGACATTTCATTTAATCAGCTCAAAATTTCCAAGCCAATCTAAAACAGATCAACAATCGGACCATAGCATGAATCATACAACAAGGTAATTCTGCACTTTTACTGAGAAACTTAACTTCTTCCCAAAGTTTTATTTAGTATTGTATCACTCACCCAGGAACAATTACAATTCTTATGGAAAAACCTGTCCTTCCACCACTGGTGAAATGAAGAAAAAATATGAGGCAGTTGGAATTACCAGGAAAGTAGTGCTGGAGTTGAAAGGTGATTTTGGAAATTAGATAGCAGGGGTCAAAACCCTCAAATCTCTTCAGGGGATTTGCCAGCAACTTAAAGGTGTCACCCAATCTGGGCAAAAGATACTGTAGAGCCACAGGCAAGGTTGCACAGAGGAGAGCAAGTGTTCCATTTCAGCCATTCATGTTCAACATTTAAGGCACAGCAACCAGGAACAAAATCCATAAGTCAAACAAATCACATCTCTGGGTCATATTTGACCTGTGGGCTATCATCCTAGAAACTCCGTTCCTGGCAAAACTAGTTAGCTTATACACATAACCAAGTCTTAAATGACTTTCCGTATCACTCGCATTTGTCTTTAATGTGGGATATTAATTCACATAACTAGTTATGCTAATCAATGGCTTTAGCATAGGACTATTTGCAGAGCACAATAAAATGGCATCCCTGATGTTAAAAATTCATTCTACTTAATGTGGAAAGAAGGTCAGCCAAACGTCAACTCTTGTGATCCTCCTTTCTGCCTTGGAAGCTCTCCTGTCCTGTAGCATTAACCTATTAACTCTCTTTTGAAAAGAAATGATATATATAACATGATATATATATATATATATATCATTATTCTGCTTGCAGATAATGTTGCCCTTTGTACCCACATATAATTTTGAAAGAAATTGGCCTTTTCCCAATACTTCTTTTCACTCTTGCCATGGATCTTTCCAATAGATAAGAAGGCTATGAATCTGGAAGAAATACTCAGGATTTTTTTTTTTTAAACATGTGTTGAAATCAGACTCATGCAATTGGAGGTAATTTTAATGATCATGTCAATTAAATGATAACATACCATTGTCTGTAAGGTTGGAATGTGTTTCATGGGTTGATGGGTAAACATCCCTTGCAGTTGAGCCCTTCTTTCCTATATCACTCCATGCCTTTAGAGGGTCACTATCTTAAATGTTGCCTTCTAGTTGGTCAGTAATATACTCAAGTCATCACTCATTGGTCTCATAATTCACTTTTTCTTTCACTATATGGTATCAGAAGCTACCGTATCTATGTCTCATTTTCTCAGATCCCATGTATGAATGGCTGTTGGTGGCTGGATGTGTTACCCATCCCAGGGAGCATGTCCCCATTTTAAGGCAGGGTGAGAGAAACTTCCGGACAGGCCTCAAATTTTATCTATATAGTCAGTGACTATTCTTCCTAAGCACAGGATTACCTCCAACAGATGCACAGTACAACATAAAGGAATATTTCTCTCCCAACCAAATAACCCTTAGAATAGTGGCCTAAAGCATAGCTCCTAGGTCAGCAGTTATCAGCTGGGATACTTGTTAGAAATGCAAATTCTTGGGCTTAAACACAGACCTACTGAATCAGAAACCATGGGGATGAGCTTCAGAGATCTGTGTTTTAGTAAACCCTCTTGGCAATTCTGAGGCATGTTAAACTAACACATCTGTTTTAATATATTTTCCTGCAAGCTCTGTAAGCAGTCTGGATTTTCCCACCAATCTCCTCAACTAGACTAAATTCTAAAAGAGCAGGGAGCTCCTCTGTTTTTTTATCATCAAATCCCAGTCTCTAGCATTAATGCCAGGCACGTAGTAGGCGTTCATTATGTATTTGCTGAATGCATGAAGGAAAGCATGAGTGATTGGCTAAATGCCTCTTTGTTGCAGTAGCACATGGTATAAAGGCCTCGGCATTGCCAGCCCATTCCTATAAGGAGGAGAGGGGCTTACATAGGGTTTCTTTTTTCTTTTTCTTTTTCTAATTTTTTTTATTATGTTATGTTAGTCACCATACAGTACATCCTTAGTTTTTGATGTAGTGTTCCATGATTCATTGTTTGCGTATAACACCCAGTGCTCTATGCAATACGTGTCCTCCTTAATACCTATCACCGGCCTATCCCAATCCCCCACCCCCCTCCCCTCTGAAGCCCTCAGATTGTTTCCCAGAGTCCATAGTCTCTCATGGCTCATTCCCCCTTCTGTTTACCGCCCTGCCTTCATTCTTCCCTTCCTTCTCCTACTGATCTCCCTGCTATTTCTTATGTTACATAGGGTTTCTTGGGAGCTACGCTGCTTTGGTTTAAATCTCCATCTGTCAACTGCATGTCCTTTGGCAGATTGCTTAACCTCTCTGCGTTGATTTTCTCATCTCTAACATAGAGATGAAAACAGTACATCGGCTTCATATAGGTTTTTATTTGTTGTATATATATATTTTATTTTATTTGTTTTTTTTGATTAAATTAGCTGTGGTGGTGGCGTTTGTTATTACATTACCACTAGGTTCTCCCTTCTCAAGTAGCAGCCAGGCCACTCTCCACCCAACCTGCAGAGTCTCTGACCAATGTCTAGATAGAATTTGCCCTGCCCTTAAATTAGCATGATATTAGGAGGACTGGATCCTGCAGACATCAACCCAACTCCTAGGTTTGTTATCATCCTCATGATTTATTACATCATTTATTGCTTTCACTAATATTTGCATTCAAAATAGTGTATTAAAGGAATACTTAAATGGACTCGTAATCTGGTTGCATACACAGTGTTGATGATCTGATATGATTTCCATGGTACAGCTTCTCTCCAGTCGTTCCTTACTTCTTGACCCAGGCCTATATTCCTGTTACCTTTACTAGGACCTCAGATGGTTGTCATGGTTAAATCATTAAAATACAAACAAGTTGTTGTTTTTTCTCTTCTTTTTCTTTTGGTTCTGCCACATGCAGTCATGTGCTATTTATTATCTTCTCTGACTAATCCTCACTTCATTTCTAATGCTCAGCATTTTCCTTTCTTTGGAAAGCCATACATTGGCAGGAGTTCAAGGAAAGGCTGAAAATGCTTCGTAGAAACTATTTTAATCCCAAACGGTTAACGTTTGGAGAACAGGTTGAAACATATGTAATATAGGCACCAAAATGTAGGCAATTATCTCCACAGGGCACTAGGGGACAGAGAATAAAGGCCATGCTGCCCTGAGGTCGAGGGTAAAGAACTGAAGAAACACCTTCCTTGGCTTTCCAGGGGTCACAGTGTCAACCGAAGAATGAAATGATAAGACATATGGAACAGCTTGATAACACCCAAATGGGTGTATTTATTCGCACAATTCAAGCCTGACTACTGGAGCTCTTATCCTGTCCACTGACAGCCATTCTGAGCATTGTAACAAGATCCAGAACTTGATGTCTAGAAATTCTTAATGGAACTCTGTACAAAGTGGATGAAAGGTGACAAGCCAGAGGGAATGCGTGCAGAAGTTTTGGCTCAAAAATCCTGTGACTTGCGGCAGTTCTTTGTGTTGGCTTTGACCTTTGAACAACACAAAGGCAATAGCTGCCACCTAATGTTTCTGAGGATAGAAATGGATGTCCCAGAGTTAGAGTGGGGTTTTGTTTGAATAATGCTACTTGTGCTGCTCTTGGGACATGATGTGCTGCCTCTCCCAGGGTTTCATCCTGCCATTTAACTATGTGTACTCTCTCTCATACACGCGCACACACACACACACGCGCACGCACACACTCACATGTACACGCCATCTTTGGTAAAGCACTGCATGTTATATTGCTGTAAGGCAGCATTAATTATTATTCAATATCTACCACGCAGCTATTATACAGTGTGATTTTCAGAAGCCTAATACCACCTTACAGAATTAGTTAGGGGGAAAATATGAGCTAAGGAGGCAGAAATCCTTGTTTAGAATTACAGAGAAATTATGACAAGCCGTGAAAAGTTCCGTAGGCTTTTGTAGCACTGAAATCTTTCCTCCAGGACCAACTTCTATGAAAATATACTATGCCTGGAATTTGCCCTGTCAAAGCCAGACATATTTTTTTAATTGAATCTTGCTCTGAGAGTAGTGAATTTTTTTTTTCCCCATCTGTAATTTGCTTTTTATGTGAATGGAGCGATGTTCTGTTTCTCTTCTTTGGAGTTTTGTCATATTCCTATAAAAACAATCAGTGTTGGGCCATTTATCTCTTGCTTCATCAAACTGCGATGTGGGCTATATGTACGTGTATATTCACAATATAGGTTTTTTATTTCTGTATTTTACAATCATATTTTGGTGAGTGGCTCTCACTTATTTTCCAGAACATTTCTAAGCTAATGACAACTCTTTAGTCTTTGTTAACTGTGTCCTGTCTGTCTACCTTTTCATGTAATAATTGCTTTCAGGGAATAAAACAGCAATGGGGTATTGCTTTGTTTAATATTTTTCAAATCAAATACACCATAGCACAGCCATCTGTGAAAATACATTTGAACTTTCATCAAATTCTGCCAAGGCTTTTTTGAGGATTAATAATCCCTTCATGTGGGCATGCTTCTATGGCTAATGTAATTTGGTTGGGCAAAACCGAGGTTATATTTATGCTCTGACTCAGGTAAAAAAATAAATAAATAAAAGGGCTTGTTGAAGAGAGAAAAAATCGAGTATTTCCACTCCTAAATTTGTGTTACTTGCAGAACAAGTGCCTTTGAAATGGAAAATATTGTTGAGAGGCATTTCTTGGTGGAAAATGTGGAAGTAAAAGCTATATTCATTTTCCTTATATGTGGAGTCCACTTCTCTATCAATGGAAAGGTCCCTAACAGGTATATGCATATTAGTATAACATGGACTGCCTGGTGCCTTTTAAAGGTTTTCTTTGGTTTATTCTGGGGAGAGCAGCTGGTGTCTCAGTTGTCTCTTCTCACCAATTGTGACCCCTGTCCTTTCTGCCCATCTTCACGTTCTACATGCCACTTTCCTCCCTTTCCATTCCCCAAAGCCCCACTCAACACAGAGCTGTTGCGCATAACGGCAAGTGGGGCAGACTGCGGCAGGGACTGCAAGATAGTATAGAACATAAAGTTAAGTAGAATTTTTTTAAGGCACACCACTATCTTTCAAAGTTCCTGGCAACTTCTCCCAACAGGAATTTCTGATAGGCTGTTTGGAGTGTCAGGTTCTGAACTCCCACCATATTGCTCGAGCTCTTGTCCCCAGACTGCCCTAATTCTCTAAGTGTTTTGATGGGAAACAGGACATATTCCAATGTGGTCATTGAGAAGAATGTAGTAAAGCCACTATTATTTATAAAGCCATAGGCCAAGTGTAGGGAAATAAACTATGTACAATCAGTTCCGTTATAACACTTGTTTTGAAAACACAAATTTGTTCCAATGCCTTTGGTATATCCTGGAACATTTTGAGCATAGTGTTGCATTTGCTTATGTGTGATTGCACCCATGAAAAGCATTTGGTGAACACAGAAATCTGCACCCTGTTCAACCAAACACTGTAGGAAAACACAAAATACACACCCCTTCCCCCACACATCCGCTCTCCACCTCAGTTCACCACATTGTCATGCGCAGCACCATCCCCATCTGGTGCCACAACTTTTTTGCGAATTTCAGATTAGTTTCCTGCTGCCACTTTCCAACAGTTCGCAAGCTGTAACCCTTATGATGTGTCCTTCCACAAGCAAACTCCAAGGTCTTTTTCAAGGTAAAAATGCAATATTTATTGTATTTACGTGTTTCTTAATCATGTAACAAGTGTAACACTGTCAGTCATTTTTATTAGGTTCCTGTGTTTTTCAAACGTCGTAGATCAAGTTTGTGTGTGTGTGCCTCCCATTTTCCCATAAACCGCTTGGTATCTTTTGCAAAATTTTGCATAGCATGATGGGTTTCAAGAATACATATGTTGCTTCTAGTGGAACTGACTGTATGTTGGAGCACCCTTTGGCTGAGAAGAGCAGGGAGCTGTCATTGCTTTTAGGCCTGAAGGACCAGGACAGAGAAGTAGTCTCTGGAACCCTGAGGGGGAGGGGCCCGTAGCAGAGGGTTGCCTAACATCTGCTAACCAGAGGCCAAGCGTAAAGAGAGACTGAGGAATAAACCACCCTGTACTCACTCTCCTCCCACTCTCCAGTCTTCGGCAGTTACCTCCTATTGGCAGAACCCAACTGGAAACCAGTGGGTTAGGGAGTCTGTTGATTGCCGTCCATGGAGGATGGGTTAAACGCAGTACATAGAGCAGGGCGGAGGGATGGATCTGAAGATATGCTCTTACCCAACACCATTAAGGAAGTTACTTTTTAAGGAGTCGTTTTTATTTTATTCCCTAAATCAACTTTATTCTTCTCTTTCTGGATCTCTTATCTAGGCCGGGGCTTGAGGAGATTCATAAAGGTAATTTTCTAAACAAGGGAAAACTTTCTGCCAAAAAAGAGAATCTGCACTCCTTCTGATCCAACCAATTCCAACAGCCAGTTTAGAAAATAACACATTTCCCCCCACTTCTCATTATATACATGCACGTAACTGTACTCCTCATTTCCATGTGAACCCCTTTCTAAGGGCAAACATGTTTTCACCTTTAATGCTCGCATTTTGTGCAGATTGGTTAGATGCTGTTACATCATTCACTACCTTTCATGCTTGGCCAAGAGCAGGAATATTAGAGAGATGGTATAATTCACTTGCTGATATACTGCCCTTCAATTTGGAGATTGATTTTTCTTATAGTCCCATTACAAAACAACTGGCCATTTTCCTCTCATGTGTTAAGTACTGGAATGGGAGGAAGGTGGCTTGAAATGAGTCTTTCTTGGTACTGCCCATTTTCCAGATGCCCCCGCTTGATCGGAAATTCAGAAGAGACCCTGAGTTCATAGTCTTAAGGGTAATTGTGAAACTTTCTTCAAAGTTTCCTTTTTTTTAAAAAAATTAGAGGCTCGAGTTTTATTCTTTCATAAGTAAAAGTTATTGCAGCATTAGCCATAATTCACTTCGTTTCACATTAAGGTGAAGTGGGTTGCTCATAGTGGTTAGCCTATCACTGGGGAAGGAAATTCGATGATATTGATAATGTTGACAAGGATAATGGAGATGAAAATTTAGATCCTACTGCAGGTTCATGTACTTTTAAAATGGAGATATAGGGGCACCTGGGTGGCTCAGATGGTTGAGTACCTTCCTTTCACTCAGGTCATGATCCCAGGTCCTGGGACCAGGCTCCACGTCAAGCTCCTGGCTTAGCGGTGTGTCTGCTTCTCCCTCCTCCTCTCCCCCTGGTTGTGCTCTCTCTGTCTCTCTCTCTCTCAAATGAATAAATAAAAAATCTTCAAGAAAATAAATTGGAGATACGATTCATACATCATACATCCTTTTGAAGTGTACAGTTTGGTGGTTTTTAGCATACTCACAAAGCTGTACAACTACCACCACTGTCTAATTTCACAATATTTTTATCACCCCCAAAAAGAAACTCCACATTTGTTAGCTGTTACTCTCTATTCCTCCTACCCCTAACCCCTGGCAGCCATCCGTCTATTTTCTGTTCTATGCATTTACCTATTCTGGACATTTCATATAAATGGGATCATGTCATAAGCGGGTTTTGTTTTTGTTTTGTTTTGTTTTGTTTTGCATCTGGCTTCTTTCACTTAGCACACTGTCCAAAGGTTGATCTCTTATCAAATATATCATTTGCAAATATTTTCTATCATTCTGTAGGCTGTCTTTTCATATTCTTAATGGTATCCTTGGAAGCATAAAAGCTTTTAAAATTTTGATGGATTTTAATTTATCTACTTTTGTCACTTGAGATTTTGGTGTCATATCTAAGATAACCTTGCCTAATCTAAGATCATGAAGATTTTTTCCTATATTTTCTTCTGGTAGCTTTATAGTTTCATCTCTTACATCAAGGTTTGTGATCCATTCTGAATTAATTTTTTGTGTATGGTGTGAGGAAGGAGTCCAACTTTATTCCGTTGCATGTGGATATCAAGTTGTTCCAGGAACATCTGCTGAAAAAAGTATTATTTTCCCACTGAATTGTCTTGACACACTATTGAACATCAATTGACTATAAATATATGGGTTTGTTTCTAGGCTCTTAGTTATATTCCAGGCTCATAGGCTTTTAGACAGGCCCTTTTAGCTCATAGAGTGTAGGAGTCACACATTCAAATGTCTGTCAAGTGTAGTCAGGCATAAATGAATAAAGTGTGTCAGGTATACATGGGGAATATGGGCTTTACCCAATGGTTGTCATATGGAAATATAAGATGAAGTTGGTTGTTATCTTTTGATTTTTCAAAGAAGCCAGACACTGTGTTTCTTTTTCTGGCAAAATGTTTTGAGTTATAGTCAAGCAACTAATTTCGTTTAAAAAATGCTGACTGACCAAAGCAAACACATCTTTAGGCAGCGCTTGGCCCATTATCCACCAGTTTTCAGCTTCTGAAACACTTCAGCTCTTTCATTTTTATAGATAAGGTTGCCAGGTCTCTGATTAGATGACTAATCCTAGAATACATTATTATTTATGGCAAATTCAGATCTAGAAATTGAATTCTACCTCCCAGTTTAATATCACTAATATACCAATATTCTAAGAATTCACTATTTTTCTAATAATATTTTCTTATCACCATGAACAGATATTATGTCTTCTTTTAATTAAAACAACAACAACAACAACCAACCAACCAACCAAAAAACCCCTGTGAGACCTAAACACATGTTTAGGTGGGAGTTGTGTTAGTAACAGTTATCCACTGTAATCATTTAAAAGATGATATCTAACCTGTTTTCAGAAGAAAATCTTTTTTTTTTGTCTGACAATAGACAAAAAAGCAGTGCACAACTCTTACCTTCAAGAACACACACACACACACACCCACCCTCTGCACCCAACAATGAATAAGGCATGCCTCTGAAAGTCTTGCCTCAGTTGTCATGGTTGTAAATATACCACATGTGGAAGGATGAGAACTCATCATTTTCAATTTCGTCTGCTCTGTTTTGTGTTCAAGGCCTTTGTCAAGAGCAGATATTTCCTTCCCTGAGTTCCTCTCAATGTCATATTTTCTCATTCCAACAACCACTCCAGGAGGGACGTTCCCAACTCCATGCCAGAATCTGTTGAAGAAACATTAGTCTCCTGCAGTATTCATGCATGCATTTCCCAACTTTTTCACATTTGATGCAGTTCAACAAATGTGTGATGAAGACAGATATGTCAGGAATAGTTATAGGACTACTAACATGAAGAAAAAGGCTGACAATCCTAAAGACAAACATACTAAGCAAAAGAAGTCTGTTATAACTAAAGCTGCAGACAATGGATGGAAGTGGAGTGCAGCAATGACTTCTCAATGGGGGAGTTATGCCAGACTGCACATTGTATGGACATTTGTACATCCAGGAGAAGTGATTAGCACATACCAAGACAAAAACGTGCAAATATGCAGAAATTCAGAGCTAATGGATTGCATCTACACTAGGTTAAATCAGGCCAAAGATTAATGAAAAATGTAGTCATCCTGAATTCTTAACCTGCTTATCATCAACCTCCAGATGTTTGATATTTAAATAAAGCAACTGGATAATTGATGGAATTTTACTTTTCATTCAGTCATTTGAAATAGTCAATAATATGCAGTTTGCCGAATCTTGGGAGAAAATTTTGTTGTCCTCCTAATTTATTTCCAAGGGCAGGAGAGAATTTGAAAGTGATCAAGAGGTGGTTATTTGGGGAAAGTAAAGTAAAGATGGTCAAGTCTTTGTTTCACAGTTACCTTGGGTAAATATGTTTGTGATAAGATGCTTTTACTTGTTAAGATTCTCATTTTTTCTTACTTTGCCAAGGGACCTCATTGTTCTTGAGCTTTTGAGAGAAGATGGTGTATTAGTCTGAGAA
The DNA here is from genome assembly GCF_017311325.1 of Ursus maritimus. Lineage (NCBI taxonomy): Eukaryota > Metazoa > Chordata > Mammalia > Carnivora > Ursidae > Ursus > Ursus maritimus. Next base: position 25,988,603 of record NW_024423786.1, read on the forward strand.
GCAGTTGCCTAGATGGGATTAATCGAACAAGGACTTAAATAGGGGAAGCACCTGAGAGAGAGAATGGGGAAAGAACTGGTAAGATTCAGAGAGCTATCGGATAGCCAAACCATCTGCCCCAGGTGAAATGAGGGGGAAGGGAGTTTGGTTGAACTCAGCATCTTAGATCCCTGTGTTGTCTCAGGAGCTTTGGTAAAGCCACTGAGGAGTCCTTGAGCCAAAGTTGGCTGTTAGGGGGACCCCATGTTGCACAGGAATAAAACTGCTTTAGTATCCCTGCCACGCCCAGATGGTGGGAGCAGCTTCTGGGAAGTGAGGGCTGGGTGCAAATGTGGTGGAGCTCAGACTGTAGCCTCTGGGTCTTCAGTTAATTGCACTCCCTGGAGTTTGAAGTCTTTAAAGTGCAGTTTCATGGCAGACAAAAATGGTAATTTTGTTAGGTTATATATTAGCTGTAATAAGAGATCCCAGAATACAGTGACTTAAATAAGACAAGGGTTTTATTTATCGCTTAAATTGGGATTTCAAGCTGGATATTGGGGATCCAGGCTCCTTCTATCTTGTTGCTCTACCACCCTGGCATGTTCCCTTTATTCACATAATGGGTGGTAGCACAAGATGGCTCACTAGCACGTTTGCTAGTGGACAGAGGAGAGCGTGGGGAAAGGAGAGAAACACCTTTCCCTTAAAGTGCATGAGCTAGATGCTAGACATCTCCATTTTTGTTCATATTTTATCTGCCAGAACTCAATTATATTGGTTACCTATGGCTGCTGTAACACATTCCCACAAATTTAGTAGCTCAAAACCACTGAAATTTATACTCTCACAGTTTTCAGTTTCACTGGCTGAAATGGAGGTGTCCACACAGCTGCATTCCTTTTGGAGGCTCTACGGGACAGTCTCCTTTCATCTTCTAGCTTCTGGTGACTCCCTGGCTGTGACTGCATCACTCCAGTCCTGTCTGTCCAATGCTCACATTGCCTTCTTCTCTTCTGTATGTAATCTCCCTCTGTCCCTATTTTATTTATCTATTTATTTGTTTATTTTTCTTTTTCAAGTGTTTATTTAAATGTTAGTTACTTAACATACAGTGTAATATTAGTTTCAGGTGTAGAATTCAGTGATTCATCACTTACCTACAACACCTAGTGTTCAGCACAAGTGCCGTCCTTAGAACCCATCTCCTATTTAACCCATCCCCCACCCACGTCCCTCCAGCAGCCCTCAGTTTGTTCTCTATAGTTAAGAGTTTGTTTCCTGGTTTGCCTCTCTTCCCCCACAACCATGTTCATCTGTTTTGTTTCTTAAATCCCACATATGAGGAAATCATATGGTATTTGTGTTTCTCTGACTTATTTCACTTAGCGTAATACTCTCTAGGTCCATCCACATCATTGCATATGTCAAGATGTCATTCTTTTTTATGGCTGAGTAATATTCCTGTGTGTGTGTGTGTGTGTGTGTGTGTATACCACCTCTTCTTTATCCATTCATCAGTGGATGGGCATTTTGGCTCTTTCCATAATTTGGCTGTTGTTGGTAACACTGCTATAAACATCATGTTGCATGCATCCCTTCAAATCAGTACTTTTTTTTTTTAAAGATTTTATTTATTTATGTGACAGAGAGACAGCCAGCGAGAGAGGGAACACAGCAGGCGAGTGAGATAGGAAGAAGCAGGCTCCCAGCAGAGGAGCCCGATGTGGGACTCGATCCCGGAACGCCGGGATCACGCCCTGAACTGAAGGCAGACGCTTTAACGACTGCGCCACCCAGGCGCCCCCTCAAATCAGTACTTTTGTATCCTTTGGGTAAATACCTAGTAGTGTAATTGCTGGATTGTAGGGAACTCTATTTTTAACTTTTTAACTGTTCTCCAGAGTGGCTACACCAGTTTTGTTCTGCCTGTATTTTATAAGAACACTGGTGATTGCCTTTAGGGACCACCTGGATAATCCAGGACAGTCTCCTCATCTCAAGATCCTTAACTCAGCCACATCTGCAGTCTTTTACCACGTAAGGGAACTTTCACAGTTTCCAGGGACTAGGACCTGGATATCTTTGGAAGCCATAATCCAAACTATGACATCAGTCATATAGCCACACGTGGACCGCCTGGGAAGTAATAGTCTTTTGCAGAGTGCTATGCTCCTATCACAAGTTAGGGGGTTTTACTACTAAAGTTAGAGTGAGAGAATGGATATTGGGTTCCAATCAGCCATCTCTTTTTCAGAAGTTTCTTAAAAATACTGTGGCTTGAACCTTACAGTACAAAACTTTACATCATCAACTCTAAATTACATAATTTTTAGAATACTTGAAATCCAAGAGAGGTTAAATTGGAAGTATATTGTTTTTGCCTGGCCACTGTTTATCACACATCTCCTGCCCTAATTTTCTGGTTCCAGTGCCCTAATTTTCCTTTGAGCAAATGCTTCCTCCCAAAATTCAGTCCATGTGGAGTGTGATGCATGTACCCTAGATCTGACAAGTTGCATTTTCTTTTATTGGTTCAAAGTTGGGTCTGGGTCTGAAATCCACAGGGGTTTTCCAAAGACCATTGGAAACAACAGGGAAAATGATGGTCTCTTTCCAATGGGATTGCTGAATTGATAGACACAAGCCAGAACTGCTGATAACCATCTTTGCACAGGATTTGAAAAGCCTGCCCAAGAGTGGCATCAGCCCACAGGAAAAGGGCTGTGAGGGATAGGGAGAAACATGCTCTTGGTGACATTATTTGAGTACCTGCATCCAGCCACACCTGAACCAAATATACCCCTGGACTTTTTATGTGAGTCAGTTAGTGGCTCTATCCTACCTCTGCTTTACCTATTCTTTTGCCACTGAGATTGAGTTCGATCACTTGAAACCAAGAGGCCTGACGAATGCAAAGTTGAGTAATATGCTGAAGAAAATGCATCAAGTTATAGGCAAAGTCAAAGCTAGCATTTAGATATCCTTCCTTTTAAGCTACTCTATTGTACTGCCTTTCCTTCTTTTCACATAATGGCTGTTGACCAGTTTCTTTTGATTCCACTATAAAGTAGAAGTCATTTGGTTCCTTAGTCAATCTTGATTTTAAAAAATGGCTTGAGTTCTTATGTGATTTCTTCTCATCTGGCCTACAAGTTTCAACAGCTTATCAAAGGAACATCACTGACAAGTAGAATTTGTGACAAGGTTGAATACCCTGGTTTTGTTTGGGAAATAAGGAAGGAAAAGAGGGTAATTTCAAAATGCCAAGAAGAAGTAAAGAAGAGATTGATGACCTTTTTTGTTGTTGTTTCCAGCAGATTTATAATGCAATAAAAAGTTTGTTCTGCAATCATTTAGCCCATGTGGTTGATATTAGATTTTTCAGTCAAAACTATTCAGGTCTTCAAGAGGCTCTGAAGCTTTTTATTTAAGTGAAGGATGCTGCTAAAATGTTGAACTCAACATTCCCCCTGAAGTTCTTTCAAGACTATTATGAATAGTCCAGTTTTAAGAAATTCCAGATGAATTGTGCAAACTAAGATGAAAGACAGAGCATACAAGCAGCTGTGCACAGGAATTATGCAAAAGTATGCAAATTTTGACCCCAGTGATGATGGAAATGTTAACCTTATGTTTCAGTAATAATAATAACTACTCCTATCTAATGGTGAGCTAAGAGGTGCAAAGGGTACTTGGAGTGGAGAATTAATAAGAAGTAAAGAAGGCTTTTTTCCCCCCATGACATGAGGTTATTTGTCTGAATACCTTTTTGTTCAGTGTAATTCACCATAGAAACAAATATTAACAATAGACATATTCGTGGCACAGGTACTTATCATTAAATGTGAACCTGTTTTATAAATACTTGATCCTTAAGCTTCCATGAAACAGGGTACTGATTTATTTTTTAGAAGCTGAATCTTTAAGCTTAGGAAACCTTAGGCAGTGTTAGAATCTGGTTTCAAGCATAAGTCAAGTCTTCCTATGTTGGGAAAGGGAAGGGAAATTCATGGGCTTGAGACAATGGCAAGGAGAAGACTCCAGGTCTGGGCATGTGATATAAAGTTCTGGAAATAAGAATAGTAGTCGCTAATTGAGTACTCACTATGAGCCAGGCACAATAAAGTACTTATAGTTACAGTATCATTAAAACCTCAGAATAGCCCTATGGGTTAGGGAAAACAGAGGTTTTCCTAAAGTTTCAAAGTTGGAAAGAGGTGGGGCAGAATCTATTCAAGTCTCTCAGAGCTTGTAAACTGCTGTGAACACCCGGCTACACTGTGGGTGCCCTCAAACCTCACTCTGTACCACTCACTGTGCCGCTGTCCAGGATGCTACATTTAGCTCTTGTGTAACCAGAGTCTGTCAGGCCATCTAGAATATCTTCTCTTCGATTTTTAAAAAAATTTCTTGTAGGCTTTTAAAATCAACGTTTATTTTGCAAATCATATATCAATCTGTAAAAAATAAAACATTGCAGATAAGGGCAGAATTTGCTTTGCCTGCCATCACTGGCATTATTCCTTCCCTGCCTTTATGCTGGGCACTTGGACTCTGTGATGACTAGCTCCTGTGACTCACCCTGACCAGGTCTGACACCCATTTCACAGACAGGGAAAGTCTAAAGAAGCTCTCCAGGGGAACTCTAAATAGGTCCTGTCTTTCTCAGCCTTTTAGCTTGTTGCTCTACCATCCCAACATGCTCTTTTCATCTCATGGTCCACTGTAACTTCCAGCTCCAGCTATCAGGCTGGACTTTGACTTTTGCCAACAGGGAAAAAGAAAAAAGGAGGAGGACATGCTCGTTCTCTTTAAAGACATGAATGGAAAGGGGTGTATCACTTCCCGCTCACATCTCCATTGTTCAAAGCAAGATCACATGGGGGCATCCCCTGGTGTTTGTATGGGGTTATGGCAGATATTGCCAATAGTTTCCCAATAGTCATTCTTCCCTCTCTTTTCATATGGACTCTCCAAGTTTTAGCTGGTGAGAGTCTACCTTCCCCAGCCTCACCTGTGGCAGTCCTAGGATCTAGCTATACCATTTCTTACACTCTCCTGGCCTGACAAACAGGTCTCAAAGCTGACTAGGTATTTATATGACTGACCACCCTGGAGTTTCTATAACTCATATCTGCTTACAGACCTACTCCTCAAAAAGTCCTAGAACAAATGTCTTGGGAGCCCTGACCTCTACCTGTTTCCAAAATATAGCCACTGCAGCTGCAAGAGAGGCTGAGAAATATTGTCCTTATTTGGGACACCACATGCTCATCTAATGATTGAGTGTTTTTTTGAAAGGAAGGAGGACAGGATGGAAATTGTAGGACAACTGAAAATCTCTATTACATTTAGTTAAAACATATGCAGTGGAGTTAAATCAGTGCTCAGAGGGCACGTTTGTGTATTAAAAAAGAAAAACAATAGAAAAGTAATGAGACCAGAACTCAAGAGTTAGAGAAAGAACAGAGTAAACCCAAAGAAAGTAGAGAGGAGAAGCTAATAAAGATAAGAGGAAACATTAGTGAAACAGAAAACAAGCAATAGAGAGGATCTGCAGAAACAAAGTACAGTTCTTTGAAAAGATTAATGAAGTAGACAAACAATAAGAAAGGCACACAAAAACATAGCTGAGGAAAAAAAGAGGACGTCATTAAATACATAACAGTGACAAAATAATTGCAAGAGTTATTATGAGTAACTATATGCTGATATCTCCAATAACATATAAAACTAATGTTTTTTTCTAGAAAAAATATAAATGACCAATGTTGATTTGAGTGGGGATAAAGGACTTATAAAGCTGTTAAAACACTTGATTTGGGAGTCAAACATGTATGCACTCTCCCCCCCACCACTCATATCCCAGATGGTTTTTAAGTTTTACCACACCGTCAACAGAATAGATAACTTCTAGCTTCTGCAAATTGTTTACCATTCTACAGAAGGAAAACCTCCTCAAATCCTATTTTGAGGAAAGCATATTCTTGATTACTGTGGTGAACACTGTGGCAAACTTCCCAGGTCCCCCCCTTTAGGACCAAGGCATACATCCTCCTGGATGCTGGGAGTGGTGGCTGCTGACCACTCACAGCTAAGTCCCTTTCCAGGAATGTCCCTTGGGCCTACATCCAAGACTGGCAGATGCAATAGTACAAGAGCCTAGCCCCACTGAATTAATTTGAGACAGCTTGGAAAGACCATTGTAGTAACATTGCTCAGGCCTCTGTGACAGCTGCATTACAATTCTGCTCTGACCCCTGTCCTTGCCCCCATAGGAATTGATCCTGAGAAAATCCCCAGTAAAGATCTTGCACATAAATCTGTGTCCCACAGTTTGCTTCCCAGGGAACATAGATGAAGACAATAATAAAACCAGACCAGGATGGTATGAGAAGGGAAAAGTATAGGCCCAGCTTAAAAAATATATTGATGAAGTAGATTTTTCTCAGGACTCTATATGTATAACATTTGAAAGCTGATAATGTACTTAACTGCAAAAGCAAATTAAAGACTATATGATTGGCTCCCTAGCAGAAAAAGAATTCATACAATTTAACTTCAACTAATGTAATGACAATTAAAAAAAATTCTTACTTCAGTCTCATCAAGAGAAACATCTTCAGAAAATTCCAGGGGATGGGCATCCTATAATACATCTCACCAGTTATCCTCAAAACTGTTAAAGTCATCAAAAACAAAGAAAGGCTAAGAAATTGTTGTAGCCAAAAAGAGCCTAAAGAAACATGATAACTATTTAGTATGTAGTACCATGGGTGGGACAAAAAAGGACTTACATAGAAATTAAGAAAATTTTTAGCTCTTAGCTAATAATAAAGTATCAATATTGGTTCATGTAACAAACGTGTCATACTAGTGTAACATGTTAATAATAGAGGAAGTTGGCTTCAAGTTCCATGGGAATTTTCTGTATTCTCTTCTTAAAATTCCTATAAATATAAAATTGTTCTAATAAAGTCTATTTAAAAAAAAAGTTTGGAGGAAAGTATACCAATATCAGTGGCTGATATCTCTGACTTGTTATAAAGATAGAATAATGTTTACAAAATGCTTAGCACAGAAGCTGGCATATAGTAAGTGTTTAATAATCATTACCTACTGGGGCCCTTTGGTGGCTCAGTTGTTAAAAGTCTGCCTTCGGCTCAGGTCATGATCCCGGGGTCCTGGGATTGAGCCCCACATTGGGCTCCCTGATCAGTGGGAAGCCTGCTTCTCCCTCTGCCTCTGCCACTCCCCCTGCTTGTGCTCTCTTTCACTGTCTCTCTCTCTCTGTCAAATAAATAAATCTTAAAAAAAAATCATTACCTATTATTATTGTTAACTATTATTATTGTTAATGATTTTAATATCTTCTTTATACATTTCTATATTACAAATTCTATCATAAGCACATATCCCTTATAGTATCAGCTATTTCTTTTTCAAAGAAAGAATAAACTTCTAGGTACTCCCGGATATGCTATAAACTGAGGATGAGGCAGCTCAATGGCAAGTACAAGAGCTCATTAAAATCTCACTTTGCTCTCAATTCCGGAAGCTGACATCTTTGCAAGTAGCAATGAAAAGATTTGCGTTTATGTTGAGTGGTCTCCAAAGGCCTACCCCTTCTTCAACTGATTCTCCATCTGGAGGACTTCTGAGGAATGTGTTCTCTCCAGGCATGAGCATGGAGGTTCATTTTGGCCCTAAGGTTGACACCAAGGAGAAGGAGCACCTTTTTTCCTACAAGAGAAGGCAAGATTGACCTGTGGACAAGGGTGCTGGCCACCATCTTCATAAAATCAGACACTGTGTGTCCTCTGAGACTTGAAGATGAAAGGTTGTACTGGGGCTTCAGAAGAGATAAAAATGCCTGAATCGAACACTTGCTTGGAAATTATAAAGTGTTAAATAAACGAACACCTGGTTACTCTAAGGATCTATTGAGGCTGAAATAGGGAAGAGAACTAAAGTTACAAGAGGTAGGTCAGGCTGGAGCACTATGGGACCTGGTAGACAAGAGTGGAGGATGGATAGATGTGGTGCAGGACCCACACTTAGGAAACGATATGGCAATTATGGCTAAATAAGAAAGGAAGATGTTCTAGGGAACTAAATGTTCTTTTGTCCATTGAGATAGCCATTTCTATCTCTTGTGCTTTCTCTTCTATTTAATCTGTCATTTTCTCCTTTTCGCCCTACTATTAAACTAAAGCTCTGTTCACTGCTTGAATATTTGTACAAATCCTCAAAAACCTACACACTTATTTATTAAAAGAGGCATCCAACAGTGTGATGGAGCCCACTAGTGCTAGATAAAAGAATTCCTAGCAAATGAAAAATCCATAGCAAACATTATAGTTAATGCTTAAATATTAGAAGCATTTCTTTTAAAATCAGGGAAATTATAAATAAATATTTTCCTTGAACATTATCTGTATTTAATATTAAATGGCTATTCTTGCCAAATAAATAAGACAAGAAAAATTAAGACAAAAAAATTTTAAAAAGACATACTAAAATGGAACATAGAAAATTATTGCTTATTTGCAAATGATTGTCAACATTACAAAAACAAGAGAATACAAACTAAGCAATAATTAGAGACTTCAGCAAGTTTGCAGGATACAAGATCAATGTACAAAAGCATATATACTATTCCTGCTTTAATCAATTAGAAAATGTAATAACAGTTATCCCACAAACAATTCCATAAAAACTACAGATTCCTTAGAAGCAAACCTAACAAAGATATAAAAGACCTTTCTTTTTTTAAGATTTTATTTATTTATTTAGAAAGAGAGAGTGCCTAAGGGGGGGGGGGCAGAGGGAGAGGGAGAGAATCTCGAGCAGACTGTATGCTGAGCACAAGCTGAAAGCAGGGCTCCATCTCATGACCCTGAGATCATGACCTGAGTCAAAATCAAGATTCAATTGCTCCACCAACTGAGCCACCCAGGCGCCCCTTAGAAATCACCTTTTATGTGCCAGGCCATATGCTTAAAGCCTTGTGTAGATTTTGTCATTTAAGATCTCAAAATAATATGTCCATTTCATCTCTATTTACTGGTAAGAAATTTAAAATGCAGGAAATTAGGGCACTCATAAGATCACCTACCATGTAACCAATGGAGGAGAGGGGGCAGGGACCAGGGAGACTGATCGTAAACTCAAGCCCTTAGATACAAAGTGACGGAGTATCTTAACCGTAATTCCTCTCATATTGTTTGCATTAGAAAACAAGGTAGGTTAGGAATTGAGGGACTTATATTCTGGCCCACGTTTTATAGCAATATACTCAGGAGGTTAGTTCTGAGTTAGTTTATTCATGAACAAATAATTTATTGAGTGCCTAATACGTGCAGGACACTATTAGAGAGAGTGGTAGGACCCACAGTCTCTATCCTCCAGGAATCTATAGTCTTTTAATAGTAGTGACGTTGTAGGCTCTGGAGAGAAATCCATTTAAGTCTTAGAGTGTTGGTTGTGATTTTCTTTATGCACAAAATCTAATGTGATAGTCTCATTTTGAATGGTTAATACCTCTTTCTCTTGGCAGCAACAGAATTGAAAATTCTCAAGGCACTTGCCATAGAATATATTAAGCATTCAAGACAGATGCATTGGTAATTCTGCTCAAGGTACGTAATTATCACAAGGGAATTATTTTATAAAGCATGGATGTCAGCAAATATATTTTTGAGTTAGAATTGAGTATGAAAATCTTCAGGTTAAATCATAGTGTTGTATTATTTAGTGCCTTCCATTTTTAGAGGAGAGTGAAAAATGTAGTTATTTAGACTTTTGACAGTGTGGATGTACTTTAAAATGACTGTGACAATGAATTTTATTCTAGAATTATCTTTTGATACCAAAAAAAGAAACACAGATTTGGGTTACTTACATATCTGTAGACATAGCAAATTATATGATTTCTTCATCCTAGTTAAGTCAATCCCAGTCATTGTACACATTATGCATTTGAGGGGTGGTTTCTCTCTTCAAGTACTTATTATGAGGTTAGCTCATCCTTCTGGCCAAAATCATTTTGTGAGCTTCCTCTAAACAAAGTGTTATTTTGTCAGGTCAGTCACAGGCCACTGCTTGGTTATAGCTCAGGAGAGGAGGTGGTAATTACTTCTCTGACCAGGCCTAAGACCATATCAGTGTATTACAGACACATGTATCATATGCTAGATCAATAGTTCTCAGTGGGGGGGAGGTGATTTTTTTTTTCCTGCCAGTGGACATTGAGCAATGTCTAGAGACATTTACAATTGTTGCCATGGGAGGTGGGGATGCTAATAGCATCTACGGATGCTGCTAAACATCCTACGATGCACAGAACAGCCCACAACAAAAATTAATCCACAGCAAAGAATTATCTGGCCCCACATGTCAGTAGTGCCAAGGTCAAGAAACTCTGTTCTAGAAGGAACAGTCAGTTAAAAAAAAGTTTTTTTTTTATTAGCATATACAGGGAACATCTAAGAATATTTAATACATTTAAATTTAAGATTCAAATTATGTAATCCCATTCACAGAGAATCCATGACACGTTAAATATGTGGCAGGAACTTTCCTAATGTATTTATCCTGTCCATGAGTTTTGGTCATGGCATGGGCCCACCCTAGAACCAGTTGCCACAGAGCAGGATTCTCCTGGACCCTCATTTTTCCACCCTCCTTCTCTTTTTGCCATTGGCAGTTTTGTCTATTTAACACAACTTTCTCCAATACAACTGTCTGTGATTATGAAAACATTCTCTATGTGGCTCTCCAATATGGCAGCTAGGAGCTACAAGTGGCTGTTATGTACTTGAATGTCACAAGTGTGGAACTAATCTTTATTTTTTATTTATGTTTTACTATTTATGCTTAAAAAATTTTTTTTATTATTATGTGTTAGTCACCATACAGTACATCAGTAGCTTTTGATGTAGTGTTCCATGATTCATTGTTTATACACAAACAATGAAACAGTGGAACTAATCTTTAAAATTGTATTTGATTATAATCAATTTAAGTAGAAATGCAAATAGCCACAGGTGGCAAGTGGTGCAGATTTCGTATCCTCACACTCACCTCCCCAGGTCAAATCTGGTTTTGGGTCTGACATCAGGCGTAGATTGTCATCATTTTCTGCTTCCTCACATTTTGCTTTTAAATATTTGGAGAGGAATATTTGGACCCTGAAAGGGAAGGTGGGGAAAGAGGTTCCCATGTGACCAAAGAAATACCAGCCACTATCTGGGAAAAGAAATCAGATAGTTCAAACTCTGAAAGTTAGGCTTTTTTTTTTTTTTTTGGTTCTGAAATGCCTATATATATTGATTGTATTATATATATAATTAACATACAATGTTATATTACGTTAGGGTGTACAGCATAATGATTCATTAATTCTATACATTATTCAGAGCTCACCGTGATAAGTATAGTCATCACCTGTCACCAAACAACATTATTACAATCTTATTGGCTATATTCCCTATGCTGTACTTTTCATCTCTGAGACTTCATTTATTTTATAACTGGAAGTTTGTACCTCTAAATCCCCTTTATCTATTTCACCTATCCTCCTACTCACCTTCCCTCTGGCAACCACCAGTTTGTTCTCTGTATTAAAAAGTCTGATTGTCCCTTTTTCTTTGTTTATTCATTTGTTTTGTTTCTTAAATTCCACTTATGAGAGAAATCATATGGCATTTGTCTTTCTCTGCCTGACTTATTTCATTTAGCATTATACTCCCTGTGTCCTTCCATGTTGTTGCAAATGGCAAACGTCTCATTCTTTTTCATGGCTGAGTAATATTCCATCCATCCATCTTCTTTATTCATTCATCTGTGGAAGGACACTGGGTTGCTTCCATTTCTTTGCTATTATAAACAATGCTGCGATAAACATAAGGTGCATATAGGGGAGGGGTGGGGGTTGGGGTAACTGGGTGATGGATATTAAAGAAGGCATGTGATGTAATGAACACTGGGTATTATATAAGACTGATGAATCACTGAACTCTACCTCTGAAACTAATAATACATTGTGTGTTAATGAATTGAATTTAAATTTAAAAAATTAAAAATAGAAAAACCATATGATCCAGTAATTCCACTACTGGGAATTTACCCCCCAAAAAATGAGAACAATAATTTGAAAAGCTATATGCACCCTGTGTTTATTTCAGCATAATTTATTATAGGCTCTTTGAATTTACAAATCTATATGATATAAAAGCTAGTCTCCTATATATCCTTTTCCTAAAAGAGTGCCTCTCTCTGTCCTAGACTTAAGTGATTACACAAGTTCCCTTCTACTTATACTGATGAAACCTTTTTCTTAAAGAGAAGAGTAGGCCTTCCAAGGACAAGAGATAATCATTCCAACAGATAATAAGGGCATTATATTTTTCCTTCCCTCACCCTATGAAAATTCTTTTATTTTCAAATCCACCTCTACTCCTCCATTCCTCCCTTTCTGCCTGCCCATCTTTCTCTCCCTTTCCCTCCCCAATGTGTGCTTTCCTCACATTTCCTCCCCCCTTCATCTCTCTCTGTCTCCACCAATATCTTAGATTACAAACCCTCTACAACCTGGCCTATGATTATTTCTTCTAACTTAACAAAGTAACTCATTAAATATTTATTGGGATTCCATGTCTATGCCTAACTGGCCAACAGGAAAAAAATCTTGTTTTAAATAATTTAAATAAATTTATGCCATCTCCCATCATAGGATAAGATGCCTATTTGGTTGTCTGGAGTATTAGTTTGGACCCTCTGAAAAGCAGACACCAGCACAAGATTAGATAGGCAAGCACTTTATTGGGGGAAATACCTGTGGAGGAAGGAGCCAGAGGAGGCAGGGAGACCCATAGGACTGCATGCAACCTGACCATGTGAGAAAAGAGGGAAGGAAGGAAGCCTGCATAGGAAGAGTCCCACAGCAATGCTCTTCAGCGTGGCTGAAGGAGAATCCTCCAGCCACAGGTGCCCATCACAAGAGCTCCTATCTCCCACAAACAGGTTTGCCTCAGTATCCTGGCTGTGCTCAGTCATTGGCTGGAAGCCAATGGGAAGAATGGTCTCAGCAAAAAGCATGGTAAGTCAAAGATCCAGTGCTACGACCCATGACCCATCCAGTGCTACGATCCAGTGCTCTCTGCAGTAGATCTGAGAGGTGAATTCTCATGGCCAGCACATCTAGATCATACTTAAATGGCTCCAGGCCTGGTGAGAATGGACCAGGCCCCTTACATCATGAGCTGTAGTTACGTTGTGTCCCATGACTGACCTGGTCAAATACTAGTTTGTTTAAAGGAAGCTTATAGAATATTTTGCTCACTGCACTTTCTTACTGCAATAAGGTGCTCTCTTGTCTTCCCAATCCTTAAGCTCTTCTCATGCATGTATTCCTTCTGCCTGGAGTGAGTCTTTTCCAACCATTTCCCCAGATCAAGTCCTCAAATTTCCACCTAACTGCCTCTCCACAGGAGGGTATTCCTGCCTCCTGAACTAAGATAGATGCCCTCACATCTCTCTGGAATTTGAGCCCTAACAACCCTCCTTCTGGATTCTTAGTACTTTTTAATATTGTCTTTTTTGTCTACTAAACATGTGACCCATGAAGGGACAGGCTGTATCTTTCTCATTTACCAGAGCCAGGTATAGAGCCAATTAATACTTCTTGAATAAATTCTTTATGCCAGATATGCTAAAATAAAAAAAGATGAATAATGAAGTCCTTACTTTTAATATGCTTAAAATCTAGGATGGGCTTCTCAGCAGAAGATAGTGTAAAAATATTGGAATTAATGAAATATCTGAATTAAAGGGTTTTTCAGAAGACTGGAAGCTTCAATTTTCTAAATCAAGTGTCAATTGCCAGAGGATGTTAAATTAAAGTCCCACCAAGCCCACTTTAATAATAGATAAGACTAATGTTTATGAATGCTCTGTCTGCATGTAAATGAATACTCCTAGGAGGAGTTTCAAATGACATCTAGGAAAGTGACCTTAGTCTACAACCTTCTAATTGGGCATTCGAAGTCATTTTTGCTACACCAATGAAGCATGTGTATATGATGGTGGGGTATCTATGATTTGTAGACTTTCCGTCTGAGCCATATGTTTTCTCATATGTCCATCTCCTGTAAGCTAACCTTCCTTTTATTTATGGTAACCTATCCCATTGGGTTCTCATAGGAGTGACTTTACCTTTACCACTACAGGGACTGGCAAATAATACCATATTTTTATTAAGTATTAGTGGACTCACATACATTCCAGGCACTGTTCTAATTACTTGGTATGTATTAACCTTCTGATTCTTACAATGACAGCATGAGATAGGCACTTTTATTATTATCCTTGTTTTACAGATGAGAAAACTAAGGTCCGGAGAGGTTAGAGAACTTGTCCAGCCATGGTGAGTGACAGAGGTCAGATCTGAATTCAGGTTGGCTAGCCCGGTGTAACCACTGCACTGTTGTGCGTTACATTCTCCAAGCTATCAGAATATTTCTGGCCCTAAGCAATCACAATTAGTTCAGAGATGGAAATGTGGCTCAAGTCAGCCCAATTAGACACTTCTGGGAATTTTGCTGAAGCCAATGGGAAAAAAGTGGCACCATCGTTTCTTAAGGATCTTTAGTTATAAGAATGATGTCAGCCCCAAGAATCCATTTGTCACCAAAGGAGAGAGCTCACCTCAGAGAGGACACAGCTAAGTGAGGAAAACAGAGCTGAGGATGAAGAAGTGGTAACTGATGCCTGGTGGTGGCATTTGAAATTAGTATATTATAACTAACTATTATGAATATCTTCAAATATACATAAAAGTAGAGAGATAAGTATGATGAACTTCCCGCTCTTACGCCTATCATGTGGGTTTAGCAATTATCTATATTTCAGCAATATAGGCACACCTCAGAGATATCATGGGTTCATTTTCAGACCATGACAATAAAGCACATACCAAGATAAAGTGAATGTTGCAATAAAGTGAGTCAAATGAACTTTTTGGTTTCCCAGCACATATTAACAGTTATGTTTACACCGTGCTATAGTCTATTAAGTGTGTAATAGCATTATGTCTAGAAAAAAACCCCAATGTACATAAAATATCTTTATTACTAGAAATTGCTAACCATCATCTGAGCTTTCAGTGAGTTTTTTTATTTTTTGTTTTTTTTTTTAGATTTTATTTATTTATTTGACAGAGAGAGACAGTGAGAGAGGGAACACAACAAGCAAGGGGAGTGTGAGACGGAGAAGCAGGCTTCCCACAGAGCAGGGAGCCTGATGTGGGGCTCAACCCCAGGGCCCTGGGATCATGACCTGAGCGGAAGGCAGACGCTTAACGGCTGAGACACCCAGGTGCCCCAGCTGTTAATCTTTTGCCTCCATGTTAATGGCTGCTGACTGATTGGGGTGGTGGTTCCTGAAAGCTGGGGTGGCTGTGGCAATTTCTTAAAACAAGACAACAGTGAATTTTGCCACACCAATGGACTCTCACAAATAATTTCTCTGTAGCATGCAACAGCATTTTACCCACAACAGGGCTTTTTTCAAAACTGGAGTCAATCCTTTCAAATTCTGCTGCTGCTCTGTCAGCTAAGTAGATTTCGTATTCTAAATCCTTAGTTGTCATGTCAGCAGTTTTCATAGTATCTTCACCAGGAGCAGATTCCATCTCAAGAAACCACTTTCTTGGGGCGCCTGGGTGGCACAGCGGCTAAGCGTCTGCCTTTGGCTCAGGGCGTGATCCCGGCGTTATGGGATCGAGCCCCACATCAGGCTCCTCCGCTATGAGCCTGATTCTTCCTCTCCCACTCCCCCTGCTTGTGTTCCCTCTCTCACTGGCTGTCTCTATCTCTGTCAAATAAATAAATAAAATCTTTAAAAAAAAAAAAGGAAAAAAAAGAAACCACTTTCTTTGCTCATCCATGAGAAGCAAGTCTTTATTCATTCAAGTTTTATCATAAGATTGTAGCAGTTCACTTCCATCTTCAGGCTCCACTTCTAATTCTAGTTCTCTTGCTGTTTCCACCTCAACTGCAGTTACTTCCTTCACTGAAGTCTTGAGCCCCTCAAAGTCCTTCACGAGGATTGGACTCAGCTTCTTCCAAGCTCCTGTTCATGGTGATATTTGACCTCTTTCCATGAATCACAAGAGTTCTTAATGGCTTCTTGAATGGTAAATCCTTTCCAGAAGGTTTTCAATTTACTTCACCCAGATCCATCAGAGGAATCACTATCTATGATAGATAGCCTTGCAGACTGTATTTCTTTTTTTTTGTAATTTTTTTTTATTATATTATGTTAGTCACCATACAGTACATCCCTGGTTTCTGATGTAAAGTTCGATGATTCATTAGTTGCATATAACACCCAGTGCACCATGCAATACGTGCCCTTCTTACTACCCATCACCAGCCTATCCCATTCCCCCATCCCCTTCCCCTCTGAAGCCCTCAGTTTGTTTCGCAGAATGTATTTCTTAAATAATAAGGTTTGAAACTTGAAATTACTCCTTGATTCATGGGCTGCGGAATGGATGTTGTGATAGCAGGCATGAAAACAACATTAATCTCATTGACCATCTCCATCAGAGCTCTTGGATGACTGGATGCATTGTCAATCAACCCTAACATTTTGAAAGAAATCTTTTTTTCTGAGCAATAGGTTTCAACAATGGGCTTATACTGTTCAGTAAACCATTTTGTAAATAGATGTGCTCTCATCCAGGCTTTGTTGTTTCATTTATAGAACACAGGCAGAGTAGATTTAGCATAATTCTTCAGAGCCCTAGGATTTTTGGAATGGTAAATGAACATTGGCTTCAACTTCAAGTCACTAGATGCATTAGCCCCTAGCAAGAGAGTCAGCCTGTCCTTTGACACTTTGAAGCCAGACATCGACTTCTCCTCTCGAGCTATGAAAGTCCTAGATGGCACCTACTTCCGATAGAAGACTGTTTCATATACATTGAAAATCTGTTGTTGTGTGTACCCACCTGCACAAATTCTTTTATCTAGATCTTCTGGATAGCTTGCTGCAGCTTCTGTATCAACACTTGCTGCTTCACCTTGCACTTGTATGTTATTTTCTTGAAACCTCATGAACCACCTCTGCTAGCTTCAGACTTTTCTTCTGCAGCTTCCTTACCTCTCTCAGCCTTCAGAGAATTGAAGACAGTTAGTGCCTTGTTCTGTATAGGCTCTGGCTTAAGGGAATGTTGTAGCTGGTTTAATCTTCTATCCAGACCACTAACCCTCGCTCCATATTTGTAATAAGGCTGCTTCACTTTCTTATTATTCATGTGTTCATTGGAGTAGCACTTTTAATTTCTTTCAAGAACATTTCCTTGCATTCACAACTTGGCTGGTTGGTGCAAGAGGCCTACCTTTCTGCCTATCTCAGCTTTTGAGATGCCTTTCTCACTAAGCTTAATTAGTTTTAGCTTTCCATTCAAAGTGAGAGACATGTGACTCTTCCTCTCACTTGAACACTTAGAGGCCATTGTAGGGTTATTAATCAGCCTAATTTCAATATTTTGTGTATCTTACAGAATAAAGAGGCCTGAGGGGAGAGAGAGAGGGCAATGGCTGGTCGGTGGTGCAGTCAGAACACATACAACGTTTGTAGATTAAGTTAACCATCTTATATGGGCACAGTTTGTGGTACCCCAAACAATTATAATAGTAACATCACAGATTCCTGACCATAGATAACCATAACAAATATAGTAATGAAATGTTTGAAATGTTTATGAAAACTACCAAATTGTGACACAGAGACACAACGTGAGAAAATGTCTTAGACATCATTTCATTTCTCCATAATTACTCTATGTTGTATCTCCAACAGAGGAATTTTTAGAAATATAACTACAGTGCTATTAACAGACATAGAAAAATTAATAATAATTCCATTACCCCAATTATATCTTGTTGACATAATGTGAATCTGGCCCTGCCACAAGCCAATCAATTTCCTTTTAGTGTAAGTTGAAGTTTCTGTCACTTGCAACCGAAGTAACATGCTGAATAAAAAACTACATGAAGAGTTTGAATTATTTAGCAGTAGCACATGGTCTTTTCGGATGGACTTTGACAGCATACATTAACATATAAGTAATGAGTATACTAAGAAGCATTACATAAATAACTAACCTGTTATAGCTTCATAATTCTCCATGGTTTGCAAAACACTTTCACATACATTCTGTTCACAATAGCTTATGAAATGGGCAGTGATTATCATCCTCAGTTTATGTGGGGAAGCTAAAATACAGATCAGTTAAGAGACTTTTCTAAAGCCAACAAAAGTGATATGAAAGCTCATAAACAGGACCGTCTTCCTCCTACACTCGCAGTGGCTCCTAGTGACTATTTTCTATGAACCCTTGTGAGTCACTGGTTCCAGGTCAGTATGAGCATCTAGCAAAAGACAAAAGTAAATAATATATCTTAAGAACAATTCAAATGTGTGTGCGTGTGTGTGTGTGTGTGTGTGTGTGTGTGTTACAGTTCAAGGTAAACAACACAAGTTTCATTCTTTTGCATGTAGCTGTCCAATTTTCCCAGCACCATTTATTGAAGAGACTGTCTTTTTTCCACTGGATGTTTTTTTTTTCTGCTTTGTCAAAGATTAGTTGCCCAAAGAGCCGAGGGTCCATCTCTGGGTTCTCTATTCTGTTCCATTGGTCTATGTGTCTGTTTTTGTGCCAGTACCATGCTGTCTTTGTGATCACAGCTTTGTAGTACAACTTGAAATCCGGCATTGTGATTCCCCCAGCTTTGTTTTTCCTTTTCAACACTTCCTTGGCGATTCGTGGCCTTTTCTGGTTCCACACATATTTAAGGGCTGTTTGTTCCAGTTCTTTGAAAAATGTCATTGGTATTTTGATCGGGATGGCATTGAAAGTGTAGATTGCTCTGGGTAGCATGGACATTTTAACTATGTTAATTCTTCCGATCCATGAGCATGGAATATTTTTCCATCTTTTTGTGTCTTCTTCAATGTCTCTCAAGAGTGACTTGTAGTTTCTAGAATATAGATCCTTTACGTCTCTGGAAACTTGACCACTCTCTCACACCATACACAAAGATAAACTCCAAATGGATGAAAGACTTCGATGTGAGACAGGAATCCATCAAGATCCTAGAGGAGAACATAGGCAGCAACCTCTACGACATCGGCCAAAGCAACCTTTTTCGTGACACATCTCCAAAGGCAAGAGAAACAAAAGATAAAATGAACTCCTGGGACTTCATCAAGATAAAAAGCTTCTGCACAGCCAAGGTAACAGTCAAAAAAACTAAGAGGCAGCCCACGGAATGGGAGAATATATTTGCAAATGACACTACAGATAAAAGACTGGTATCCAAGATCTACAAAGAACTTCTCAAACTCAATACACAAGAAACAAACAAATCATAAAATGGGCAGAAGATATGAACAGACACTTTTCCAATGAAGACATACAAATGGCTAACAGACACATGAAAAAATGTTCAAAATCATTAGCCATCAGGGAAATTAAAATCAAAACCACACTAAGATACCACCTTACACCAGTTAGAATGGCAAAAATTGACAAGGCAAGAAACAACAATTGTTGGAGAGGATGTGGAGAAAGGGGATCCCTCTTACACTGTTGGTGGGAATGCAAGTTGGTACAGCCACTCTGGAAAACAGTGTGGAGGTCCCTTAAAAAGTTAAAAATTGAGCTACCCTATGATTCAGCCATTGCACTACTGGGTATTTACCCCAAAGATACAGACATAGTGAAGAGAAGGGCTATATGCACCCCAACGTTCATAGAAGCATTGTCCACAATAGCTAAATCATGGAAGGAGCTGAGATACCCTTCAACAGATGACTGGATTAAGAAGATGTGGTCCATATATACAATGAAATATTACTCAGCTATCAAAAAGAATGATTTCTCAACATTTGCAGCAACATGGACAGGACTGGAGGAGATTATGCTAAGTGAAATAAGTCAAGCAGAGAAAGACAATTATCATATGGTTTCTCTCATCTATGGAACATAAGAACTAGGAAGATCGGTAAGAGAAGAAAGGGATAAAAAAAGGGGGGTTAATCAGAAGGGGGAATGAAGCATGAGAGACTATGGACTCTGAGAAACAAACTGAGGGCTTCAGAGGGGAGGGGGGTGGGGGAATGGGATAGGCTGGTGATGGGTAGTAAGGAGGGCATGTATTGCATGGTGCACTGGGTGCAACTAATGAATCATGGAACTTTACATCAAAAACTAGGGATGTACTGTATGGTGACTAACATAATATAATAAAAATATTATAAAAAAAGATAAACAACACAAGAGAAATAATGTGATATCCAAGACAACCTGAAGTATAGTTTCTATCAAAAAAATCTGGCAAAACTTCCAAAAGAAAATATTATTAGTCCTTTTAAAGAGGTGCCTACCTAGCAGCATTTAACTTTGATCTAGTGGTCCAAGGTAAAGTCAACAAGTTCTTTTAAAGAACCAACATCCCAAGAACTTTAAGTTAGACTCTTGTTTTCCAAAGTCTTAGCCAAACAGTACAACATGGTAAATTGTCTTCTGCTCCATTTATCTAATTCGAAAGGTTAAAGGCCTAAGCTGACCTGGCAGGATTTGAACTCATGGTTCCAGGAAATCTAACTGAGACAAAGATAATGCTCGGCCCTGGATCATTACTTCTGGCGGGGAACACGGGCAGCTTCAAGCTTGTTTACACTGACAAAGCATTGTATGATAAGGGATTAAAATGCTCCCTAAAAGCAGAGAGTCTTGGTGTCTATCTTAATGTAATAGGTAAATCATTCCAGAACGCTTCTGAAAAAAGCCTTTGTTTGGGATACCCTCCAAGGGAAGGAGTAAGGAACTCAACGTCTTACCAAAAAACAAACAGACAAAAAAGGCAAGCAAGCTGTTCCTCCCTACTCTAACGTAAGTAAGGCCCAGGGAGAGAGATCTTACACTACTCTAAGAAATGGTTAAAAAAGAGGTAATTTTCTCCTCCCTCAGGCTCTGCAGTAAAGTGGAAGAGTTGGAACCTAAGAGAAAGACTAGCAGCTTCTATTCACAGCTTAGATAATCATTTCCTGCTTGTCTGTAGGCAGATTGTTTCATCAGTTTGAGGAGCCTTGATTAAGAGTGTCTCAATTTACCCATCTAAAATAATAGCTGTTTCATCAGGGGTATTGTGGGGCTTAATTAAAGCCTGTGAAGGGTAATGAGATCCTCAGATAAAACCCTGTGTAAACACTAAGTAATGTGTGTCTGTATACATACTCGTCCCATACAGATATAGACCTAGGTCTACAAAACTGGATTATCAGACAAAACTGTTTTCTTTATCCCATCAATATGCCTCATGCTCATCCCACACTCAGAACATAAATTCCTTCAGGCCAGTGTTCTTTAAGGATTGCCAAGTGCTCAGGTAAAGCACTTGATTAAACGTTATATACCACAGCCAAGTTCAGGTCACTTGCCTGGCTACAGTGTTTCCCAAACCTCAGACATTACTTTTATTTCCCTGCTTCACATGTTTTACTATTTTTGCCTACCACTTGTACCATTGTTTACATGTTATCTTTAAATTGGGATACTTTTTTGCTTTAAAATTTTATTTAAGACAAAAGCTTTATATGACTATTGTTCATAGAAAACCCGTGTTTTCTATTAATCTAAATAGACATTTATTAAAATTTTAAAGATTTCTTCATGTTATTTTTATTTTTTATTTTATTTTATTTTTTTAAAGATTTTATTTATTTATTTGACAGAGAGACAGCCAGTGAGAGAGGGAACACAAGCAGGGGGAGTGGGAGAGGAAGAAGCAGGCTCCCAGTGGAGAAGCCTGATGTGGGGCTCGATCCCAGAATGCCGGGATCATGCCCTGAGCCAAAGGCAGACGCTTAACGACTGCGCTACCCAGGCGCCCCAATCTTCATGTTATTTTTAAAGTATCTCGCATACCTCTAGTTTATGCGTATCCCATTTAGATAAGGTCAGTAGTAAAGATACTTCAAAATTTCATATAATCCCTAGACTGTTTATATTTATGACACATTTTGATGTTGTTCTTTTTTGGCAGCTTTATCAATGAGCTATTGTGACAAAGTCCTCAAAACTGAGAGGCTTGAACAATAATCACTTATTATCACTGTTCAATGGTCTATGAGTTAACTGGGCAGTTCTGCTGATCTGAGCTAGGTTTGGCTGATGTTGACTAGCTTGTTCATGTGTTTGTGACCAGCTAGCAAGTGGACCGAGGCTGGCTGGTCTGGAATGGTCTTCCTTATATCTCGGGTGGTTGTCTACTTTTTGCCTTGGGGTAATGCGTTGAGTGGACCACATCTTTTATCTTCCAACAGTCTATGTTAGACTTGTTCCCATGTTTCAGGGTTTTAAGAGAAAGCTGAAGCCATGAGGCTTATTGAGGCCTAGCCTGGGATCTGGAACAACCTCACTTCCACCACATTTTATCGGCCAAAGAAAATTGCAATGCCAGCTCACATTCAAGCAAAAAAGGAAATGGACACATTGCAGAGGGCACTAAGTCAGGGAGAAGTGAAGACCTACTGCCATTTTTGTAGCCAAGCTACCATAAATATTTAACTTTTGCTCAGATTTGGCTTAAGAAAACAGTAAAGTGTATGTGCCTTTCTTGAATTCACATGAAGTGATGAAGGAAAAAATGACATGCAGTTAAGAAACACGGCTCTGAACCCCACTCTTTGTAGTAGACATGATCTTGGACATGTTATTTCCATTTTCTACATCTCAATTTCCTTGTCTACAAAGGGCGGACTTGGGTGACCATGAATCACTAAATCAAGGGTCGAGTATGGTGTGTTAGGATTAGGTTTTGCTGCAATCCAAAGATGCTGAGATGATGCTGAAAACTCATTTGGGACACATATTCCTCCAAAGAAATATGCAGAGGGGCCTGAATTTATTTATATCAGGCCGTGAAGCAATTTATGTTTCAGAACATTGCCAACAAAAATAGAGCAATAAGCCAACAATTAGAGGAGCTAAACAACTGGGTGTGATACCAACAGAGGCCGACAGTTTAACAGAAGATCAGAGAAAGAGACAAAGAGAGTCCTGCTGAAAACACTGGCATGCCAGTGGAACTTTGCACAGGCCCAAGTTTCTTAGAAAAACATAACAAAATTGGTAAGCCTTTAGCAAGTCTGACCAAGAAAAAAGAGAGTGATAGAGAACATCAACTGAAAAAAAGAATGAAAGAGGGGTACAGAAATAACTACAGAAATAAAAATGATTACAAAAGAATATTATGAAAAACTATATCCCAAAGAATTAGATAACCCAGATGAAATGGACAAATTTCTAGAAAAATACAATGTATCAAAACCGACTCAAGAAGAAATAGGAGGGGCGCCTGGGTGGCACAGCAGTTAAGCATCTGCCTTCGGCTCAGGGCGTGATCCTGGCGTTATGGGATAGAGCCCCACATCAGGCTCCTCCGCTATGAGCCTGCTTCTTCCTCTCCCACTCCCCCTGCTTGTGTTCCCTCTCTCGCTGGCTGTCTCTAACTCTGTCGAATAAATAAATAAAATCTTTAAATAAAAAAAAGAAGAAGAAATAGGAAATCTGATTTGAAACCTATAACGAGAGATTGAATTAGTAAGTATAATAATTTCCACAAAGAAAAGCCCAGAACAAGATGGCTTCAGTGATTAATTCTAGCAAAATTTTAAAGACTTAATACCAGGGCTCCTGAGTGGCTCAGTCATTTAAGCATCTGCCTTTGGCTTGGTTCATGATCCTAGGGTTCTGGGATTGAGCGTTGAGCCCCGTGTCGGGCATCCTGCTCAGGTGAGAGTCTGCTTCTCCCTCTCCCTCTGACCCTCCCCCCGCTTATGCTCTTGCTCTCTCTCTTTCAAATAAATAAAAAATCTTTAAAAAAAAAAAAAAGCTTAACACCAATTCTTCACAAAGTCTCTCAAAGAATAGAAGGGAACATTTCTCAACTTAGTCTGTGAGGCCAGTATTACGTTGATAGCAAAATCGGACAAAGATTTCACAAGAAAACTATAGCCAATATCTCTTATGAATAGAGACACAAAATATTCAACAAAATACTAGCAAACTGAATCCAGTAATTTTAAAAAAAAGGAGTATACACCATAACAAAATGGGATTTATCCTAGGAACATAAATTTAGCTTAAT
>NW_024423786.1:26012821-26087596 GCF_017311325.1 Ursus maritimus
TTATGACACATTTTGATGTTGTTCTTTTTTGGCAGCTTTATCAATGAGCTATTGTGACAAAGTCCTCAAAACTGAGAGGCTTGAACAATAATCACTTATTATCACTGTTCAATGGTCTATGAGTTAACTGGGCAGTTCTGCTGATCTGAGCTAGGTTTGGCTGATGTTGACTAGCTTGTTCATGTGTTTGTGACCAGCTAGCAAGTGGACCGAGGCTGGCTGGTCTGGAATGGTCTTCCTTATATCTCGGGTGGTTGTCTACTTTTTGCCTTGGGGTAATGCGTTGAGTGGACCACATCTTTTATCTTCCAACAGTCTATGTTAGACTTGTTCCCATGTTTCAGGGTTTTAAGAGAAAGCTGAAGCCATGAGGCTTATTGAGGCCTAGCCTGGGATCTGGAACAACCTCACTTCCACCACATTTTATCGGCCAAAGAAAATTGCAATGCCAGCTCACATTCAAGCAAAAAAGGAAATGGACACATTGCAGAGGGCACTAAGTCAGGGAGAAGTGAAGACCTACTGCCATTTTTGTAGCCAAGCTACCATAAATATTTAACTTTTGCTCAGATTTGGCTTAAGAAAACAGTAAAGTGTATGTGCCTTTCTTGAATTCACATGAAGTGATGAAGGAAAAAATGACATGCAGTTAAGAAACACGGCTCTGAACCCCACTCTTTGTAGTAGACATGATCTTGGACATGTTATTTCCATTTTCTACATCTCAATTTCCTTGTCTACAAAGGGCGGACTTGGGTGACCATGAATCACTAAATCAAGGGTCGAGTATGGTGTGTTAGGATTAGGTTTTGCTGCAATCCAAAGATGCTGAGATGATGCTGAAAACTCATTTGGGACACATATTCCTCCAAAGAAATATGCAGAGGGGCCTGAATTTATTTATATCAGGCCGTGAAGCAATTTATGTTTCAGAACATTGCCAACAAAAATAGAGCAATAAGCCAACAATTAGAGGAGCTAAACAACTGGGTGTGATACCAACAGAGGCCGACAGTTTAACAGAAGATCAGAGAAAGAGACAAAGAGAGTCCTGCTGAAAACACTGGCATGCCAGTGGAACTTTGCACAGGCCCAAGTTTCTTAGAAAAACATAACAAAATTGGTAAGCCTTTAGCAAGTCTGACCAAGAAAAAAGAGAGTGATAGAGAACATCAACTGAAAAAAAGAATGAAAGAGGGGTACAGAAATAACTACAGAAATAAAAATGATTACAAAAGAATATTATGAAAAACTATATCCCAAAGAATTAGATAACCCAGATGAAATGGACAAATTTCTAGAAAAATACAATGTATCAAAACCGACTCAAGAAGAAATAGGAGGGGCGCCTGGGTGGCACAGCAGTTAAGCATCTGCCTTCGGCTCAGGGCGTGATCCTGGCGTTATGGGATAGAGCCCCACATCAGGCTCCTCCGCTATGAGCCTGCTTCTTCCTCTCCCACTCCCCCTGCTTGTGTTCCCTCTCTCGCTGGCTGTCTCTAACTCTGTCGAATAAATAAATAAAATCTTTAAATAAAAAAAAGAAGAAGAAATAGGAAATCTGATTTGAAACCTATAACGAGAGATTGAATTAGTAAGTATAATAATTTCCACAAAGAAAAGCCCAGAACAAGATGGCTTCAGTGATTAATTCTAGCAAAATTTTAAAGACTTAATACCAGGGCTCCTGAGTGGCTCAGTCATTTAAGCATCTGCCTTTGGCTTGGTTCATGATCCTAGGGTTCTGGGATTGAGCGTTGAGCCCCGTGTCGGGCATCCTGCTCAGGTGAGAGTCTGCTTCTCCCTCTCCCTCTGACCCTCCCCCCGCTTATGCTCTTGCTCTCTCTCTTTCAAATAAATAAAAAATCTTTAAAAAAAAAAAAAAGCTTAACACCAATTCTTCACAAAGTCTCTCAAAGAATAGAAGGGAACATTTCTCAACTTAGTCTGTGAGGCCAGTATTACGTTGATAGCAAAATCGGACAAAGATTTCACAAGAAAACTATAGCCAATATCTCTTATGAATAGAGACACAAAATATTCAACAAAATACTAGCAAACTGAATCCAGTAATTTTAAAAAAAAGGAGTATACACCATAACAAAATGGGATTTATCCTAGGAACATAAATTTAGCTTAATAATTAAAAATCAATTAATGTTATATACTGTATCAATAGAACCAAGGGCAAGAAAGGGAAGAAGAAAGGGGGGGTAAAGAGAAGGGGGGATGAACCATGAGAGACTATGGACTCTGGGAAACAAACTGAGGGCTTCAGAGGGGAGGGGGTAGGGGAATGGGATAGGCTGGTGATGGGTATTAAGGAGGGCACGTATTGCATGGTGCACTGGGTGTTATACTCAAGTAATGAATCATGGAACTTTACATCAAAAAGCAGGGATGTACTGTATGGTGACTAACATAATATAATAAAAAAAAAAGTAAAAAAAAAATAGAACCAAGGGCAAAAAAACAAAAACAAAAACAAACAAAAAACCCCATATAATTATTTCAATAAGTGCAGAAAAAGCATTTGACAAAACCCAAAACTCCTTTTTGGAAAAACCACTTAATGAACAAGGAAAGAAGGAAATTTTCTCAATGTGATTAAGGGCATTTACAACATACCCATAGCTAACATTATACTTAAAGGCAACACTGAAAGCTTTTCCCCTAAGATCAGGAACAAGACAAGAATGTCCATTTATGCCACTTTAATTTAACATTAAGCTTGAGGTTTTAGTCAGGGAAATTAAACCAGAAAAATAAATAAAAAGCATCCATTTTTTTCTCTTCAAATGAGGTATATTTTATTTTTTTAATTTTTGAAAGTTTTTATTTAAATTCCAGTTAGTTAACATACAGGATAATTTTAGTTTAAGGTGTACAATTTAGTGATTCAACACTTCATACAACACCCAGGGCTCATCACGTGCCCTCCTTCATCCCCATCACCTATTTAACCCATTCCATCTCCCCTCTGGTAACCATCAGTTAGTTCTCTCATCAGTTTAGAGTGTGTTTCTTGGTTTGCCTCTCTTTTTTTAAAAGGCATTCAAATTGAAACAGAAGAAGTAAAACTACTGGTTTGCAGATGGCATGATCTAATACATAGAGAAAACTCAAAGGGTAAAAAAATATATATTAAAGCTAATAAATGAGTTCAGCAAGTTTGCAGGACACAGATCAATATATAAAAGTTAACTGGAAAAAAAGTCAATTGTATTTCTATACAGTAACAATGGACTAAGTAGTAATAAGTTTAAGAAATGAAGTTCCATTTACATTAGCATCAAAAAGAATAAAATACTTAGGAATAAATTTATCAAAGAAACACAGAAGTTATACCCTGAGAACTACAAAGCATTGCTGAAAGAAATTAAAGAAGACATAAATAAGTGAAAACTCATTCCATGTTCATGGGTTGGAAGACTTAATATTGTTAAAATGTCAATACTCCCCAAATTGATCCACAGACTCAATGCAATTCTTTTTTGTTTTGTTTGTTTGTTGGGGTGTTTTGTTGTTGTTTTTTATTTGAGTATAGCTGACACACCATGTTACATTGGTTTCAAGTGTACAGCTTAGTGATTTAACAAATTTATACATTATGCTATGTTTGCCACAAGTGTAGCCACCATGTGTCCTGTTACATCACTATCACAATATCATTGATCATGCTGTAACTTTTACTCCTGTCACTTATTCATTCCATAACTGGAAGCCTGTATCACTCCCCTTCACCCATTTGCCCAACCTCCTGTCCCCCTCCCCTCTGGCAACCATCAGTTTCTTCTCTGTATTTGTAGGTCTGATTCTGCTTTTTTGTTTGTTTATTCACTTTTTTTTTTTAAGATTCCACTTAGAAGTGGAATTATATGGTATTTGTCTTTTTCTGACATTTTCACTTAGCATACTTCCTAGGTCCATCCATGTTGTCTCAAATGGCATGATCTCATCCTTTTTTACAGCTGCATAATATTGCATTGTATATATATGCCTCATTTTTCTCATCCTTTTATCTATCGATGGACACTTAGGTTGCTTTCAAATCTTGGCTATTGTAAATAATGCTGTGATAAACATAGGGGTGCATATATCTTTTCAAATTGATGTTTTCATTTGCTTTGTGTAAGTATCAAGCAGTGGAATTACTGGATCATATGGCATTTCTATTTTTAATTTTTAGAGGAACCTCCATACTGTTTTCCACAGTGGCTGTACCAATTTATAGTCCCACCAAATGTACAGGGGTTCTTTTTTCTCCACATCTTCACCAGCACTTGTTATTTCTTGTCATTTTGGTTTTAGCCATTCTAATGGGTATAGGATGATATTTCGTTGTGGTTTTGATTTGCATTGCCCTGATGATTAGTGATGTTGAGCATCTTTTCATGTGTCTATTGGCAATCCGTTTGTCTTCTTTGGAAAAATGTCTATTCAGGTCCTCTGCCAATTTTTTAATGAGATTGTTTGCTTTTTAGTGTTGAGTTGTATCAGTTCTTTATATTAGATATTAATCCCTTATCAAATATATCATTTGAAGATACCTTCTCCCATTGGGTAGGTTGTTTTTTTGTTTTGTTGATGATTTGCTTCGCTGTGAAAAGCTTTTTATTTTGATATAGTCCCAATAATTTATTTTTTCTTTTCGTTTCCCTTGCCTTAGAAGTCATATCTAGAAAAATGTCACTACAGTCAGAGAAAGTACTGCCTATGTTCTCTTCTAGGGTTTTTATGGTTTCAGGTCTAACATTTAGGTCTTTAATCCATTTTCAGTTTGTGTATTGTGTAAGAAAGTGGTCTACTTTCATTCTTTTACATGTAGCTGTCCAGTTTTCCCAGCCCCATCTGTTGGAGGGACTGTCTTTTCTACATTGTATGTTCTTGCCTCCTTTGTCATAAATTAACTGACCATGTAAATGTGGGTTTATTTCTGGGTTTTCTATTCTGTTCCATTAATCTCTGTGTCTATTTTTATGTCAATACCATACTGTTTTGATTGCTACAGCTTTGCATTGTATCTTGAAAACTGGTATTGTAATACCTCCAGCTTTGTTCTTTCTCAGGATTGCTTTGGCTATTCAGGGTCTTCTGTGGTTCTATACAAATGTTAGTAATATTTGTTCTAGTTTTGTGTAAAATGCTGTTTGTATTGTGGTAGGGGTTGCATTGAATCTGCTGACTGCTTTGGGTAATATGGATATTTTAACGATATTAATTCAATGCAATTCTTTTCAAAATCCAAGCTAGCTTTTTTTTTTTTCAGAAATTGACAAATGAACCTAATATTTATATGAAAATTCAAGGGATCTAGAGTAGGCAAAACAACCTTGAAAAGGAAGAACAGAGTTGGAGAACTCATACCAACTTAAAAACTTACTACAAAGCTAGTAATCAAGACAGTATGGTAGTGGCATAAGGATAAATGTGTAGATCAATGGAATTGAAATGAAAATCCAGAAATAACCTCTAACATTTATAGTAAATTGATTTTCTACAGTGGGACAAGGAGATTCAAGGAGGTAAAAATAAACTTTTCACCAAATGGTGCTGGGACAACTTTGGATCCATGTGCAAAAGAGTGAAGTTGGACCCCTTCCTCACACCATATACAAAAATTAACTCTAAATGGATCACAGACATAAATGCAGGAGCTGAAACTATAAAACTTTTTAAAGAAAAAGATCGGAATAAGTCTTTGTGACTTTGTTAGGCAATTGATTCTTAGATATGACACCGAAAGTACAAGCAAGAAGAAAGAGGTAGATAGTTTGGACTTCATCATAATTAAAAGTTTTGTACTTAACACCATCAAGAAAGAGAAAAGATAATAACTCACAAAATGGGAGAAAATATTTGCAAATCATGTATTCCATAAGGAACTTGAATCTAAATTTATAAAGAACTTAATAGTAAAATAACAACAAAATTAAACATTGGGTACAAATTCTGAATATTCTTTTCTCCAAAAATATATAAATGGCCAGAAAGCACATGCAAAGATCTCTAGTTATCAGAGAAATGCAAATTAAAACTATAACGAAATACTGTTGAATACTCACTAAAATGGCTAAAATAAAAGGCCAGACAATAAAATAAAAGGCCAGACAATAACAAGTGTTGGCAAGGACACGGAGAACTAAGAATCCTCATACATTACTTCTTCTGAAGACTAAGATTTCCTCCTTGGTGAGGATACCTGATCTTATGAACTGAGAAGCAAGAAAGTTCTTGGAAAGAGCAAGAAGTTTAAGAATTAGATAGTACTGGGTACAAATTCAGGCTGTGTCACCTATTGCTGGAACCTTAGACTTACCATTCCCAGGCCTCAGTTGCTGTATCTATAAATGAAGACAGCAATAACTATCCTGGAAATTTATTGGGAGGATTAAATAAAGCATGGTTATTAAGTACCTGGCCTGTTGAAGGTACTTGACAAATATCAATTTTCCTTCCTTTTGCATGGCAGAAAACTCAGCTGCAGAGGATAAGATGATACAGAGTACAAGAAAATATTTCTTCAAATTCACTAACTTAGACCCAAATCTACCACTCTGTTCCATACTGTCATATCCTCCTCTTTAAAAATTCACCATGTATGCTCTCCCTATATTCTGGGGAAAGCATAGTTTACTATCAGCATGATAGCATGTGATTTAGAAAATTACGTTATTTGACTTAAAGGAGACAAGAAAACTCCCTACCCACTACTGCTACCAAATAGCATCAACCCGCTGCTTCTGGATTTCAAAATAAATTGGGTGAGAAGGATAGAGAACATTATTTGTCCAGGAAGAAATTCAGCTTTGAACCTAGAAATGGTCCTAAAGCAGAATTTGGTATAAAATCTTGTGAGTGCAGCCAACTGCTACAAAGGAGAAGCGCAAGGTGTTCCAGGAGATTATAGAGTGAGAGGATCTAACTGTGTCCAAATGGCTCTTAAAGTAGCTGCATCACCCTTTCTGCTTCCTCTCCACCCCCTCCCATGCTTTGAAACTGGCCTTTTTGAAGTTGGTCTTTTAAACAATCATTTGCTGTCTTTAAAAAGTTTTAAATGGCTGTCTCGGTAAAAGCGAAATCAATATTCTTTCAGCCTGGGCTTTTAGCAGATAATGTCTCCCCATAAATCATGGGCATAATGACACTGGAATAATTCATCATCTCATTACATTTACATATGATGCGCCACATTGTTCTGAGGTGAAGGTTATCTACCCTTCCTGGGATTCCATCCAGAAACAAATAAAAGACCAAGGAACCTGATGATTTCATGGTCCGTTTATAGAAGCTGTTGTGGATCAGTTTTCTGTCTGTCAGCTACTTTTTCTTTACAGTCCTTCTGTGCACACACTGCAGGGATATATCCTTCCAGCACAAGAATTCCAATAACCTGTAAAACTGTAATTGTTGAATAGGAGCCTGTCTAGGTTAAAGATGTTCTCTGTACTCTGGGCTTCCTTATATCAATGCCAGGTCCCAGGCTGTCAGTATTACAGTCAAATATTTATTGAGCTCCTACTATGTTGGTAGTTTGGCACTGGGTGCTGTTTGTATTGTGAAAAAAAGACAAACATGGTTTGCTTTCATTGGACTTACCATCACATGGGGGGCAGATGATCAAAGATCTCTTTCCCAATAATCATGCCGTCCTTGTTAGTAGTAAGTACTGGGGAGGATTGACAAAGAATGCTATCAGTGAAGGAACTTATCTGGTTTGGTGGGGCATAGATTATGGAAGGCAGCCCTCAGGGGTGATATCTAAGGTAAGACCTAAAGGTTAGGTATTGGAATTGAGCATTTCAGATGGAGGGAACATTATACTACTCAATTAATAGTTGAAGGGACGAATGAACAAAAGAAGAAGAACACCAACAAAAGGCAGTGATTAGATACATAGTTCAGATCACAGTTCAAATTTTGAGGACCTATTTTCACCTAGTCAAGAGAGTAGCATTAGTGAGCTACCAGTGATGAGCTGTTTATCATCTATCTATCTATCTATCTATCCATCCATCCATCTATCGTGGGGCCCAAACTCATGACCCTGGGATCAAGACCTGAGCTGAGATCAAGGGTTGGACACCCAGCCACTGTGCCACCCAAGAACCCCTGTGAAGACCTGTTTAGACCTGTGATGTTACCCCTTCACCATTACCTCTTACCATTAGTACACTCTGCTGGAATCCTGACCTAGGTAAATACTTTGAGGAAAACATATCTGAGTGTGAATTTCAGAATTATCCCTTATGGTTAACTTGTTCAAACTTTCCTTGGGTGAGTTACTTCCTGAATCTCAATTTCTCCAAGTTAAGAATGTGAATCAAAAGATCCTCATAAGCCTTCAGTGAAGATGAGAACAGATGATGTATGTCAAAGCAGAAAAATACAGGGGTTAAGAAGCTAGGTTGGGTCTCTTAGCATATTGTGTTTGAATCTCTGCTGGGCCACTACTTGGCCGTGAGACCTTGGGCAAGTTACAAATAATAATGCTATAACACAACATATGTGTTTCTGAAAATCACTATGCTTTGCAAAACTGGGTAATAAAAACCATGGAGTTTATTGGGTAAATGAGACTAGGGACACAAAACACAAAAAACTGCCAGTGTTTAGGAATCTAAACAGTAGTTTACACTTGTTAAATACCTGGGAAATACATAAATATGACAATAAACATTGCACTTAACCTTGAAAAAGATCTCAAGTTTGCTTGTGGAAATGGCTGTGGGAAGGGTTGCAGCTTGTGGGCATTTGTGAAGTGGTGGAAGCCAGGTTATCTGAAATGGGACAGAAAGTTGTAGTACCAGATGGGGATGATGTGGCTCAAAATACCATTGGTGACCTGAGGTGGATGGTGGATGTTCATATTTGTGTTTTGTGTATTTCCATGGGGCCCAGTTCAGCCAAGTGCAGTTTCTGCATCTACCCAATGTGTGTGACAGTGACAAATAAGCATGAGCAAACACAAAAATCACAAATTCACATTAGGTTCAAATTGTTTCCTAAAATATCAATTATGTTCGAACAAACAAACATTAGAGCAGAACTGAATGTATTTATCCCTGCTCTGCCTTAGTTCTCTCATCTCTAAACGGGCTATAGTGCCAACCTCACAGGGTTGTTGTGATCATCGTTACACACAATGATTCCATATAAAATATCTAGTACTGGGCCTGCCATATAGGCATGGTACATTTTCTCTAAGCACTTAAATTCATTTTGTGTTAAATTTGAATTGGAGAGTTTTGCTAGAGGACATGTGTCACTTTTTGGTGAGTGAGGGATGTACCTTGTCGCACAGAGCTTGACAGAGGCATGCTCCTCCTCACTCCTGATACACCCACTGAGTGTCCCACTCTTTTTTCTCCAACAAGCAGCATTGAGGAGTGAGCTGAAGGCCCCATCTTCACAAGGAGGAAGCAGGGAGAAGAAATGGCATCAATGGCTCTCTAGACTCAGGGAAGGGACAAGGACCACAAAGTGAATGTTCCATGGAACATTAGCCAAGGCCTAAGTTCCAGATCTACCTGCATGTGGTGCTGGCTGGGTCACATAAACTCTCTGTGGCTGTAATCCACTTCTTGGTGACTCTCCAAACTGAGCCTGAATTCTAGGTTAATCTATCAGTGCTTGCAGTTGGCCCAGTCTGCAATGAAACCCATATAGGTAATTTCATCTTTCATCTGCCTTCCTTTTGGGTAGCTGCAAACAACCAGCTAAGAACAGATGTGAGGGGCCAGGGCATGACTCACAGGGTATGGTTGGCTGAGCTAGAAAACACAGGCAACTGGCTTGCGTGAGGTGCATTTGAGTTGCTTGCAGGAAACTCATGAGGCATCAGTGTAGGCATCTGTGTGGGTTCTCCTTGTGTTGTTTGCTTCCAGCTGGATCACTTAAAAGCTCCTGAGTCATATACTCTGTTTCCTCCCCAGGGGTTTCCACCCCACCTGTGTGTTGGGGGGGCACAGTGCTGCCTCCTCCTCGGCATCCATCCCCAGAGTACCCTCTCTTATTTGATCTATTCCACTTTCCACTCAACCCCACACCTCCGTTGCCACCTTCCATCACCACTTCTGGCTCTGAACCATCAGGTGTACCATTATTATGAACTCCTTGGTGCTTCACCCTGTTTTTCCCTGTGACCTCCAGCTTTCTGATCACAGTCTTTTATTGCATCCACATCTCCTATCACCCCAACACAGACCAAAAGAACGGGGGAATTCAGATTACAGAATTTGAAGGTAGGCAGAGCCAGCCTGGAATTCTTCTGCTGATGCTTATAAGTGGAAAGATACTTTACTTCTCTAAGCTTTAGTTTTCTTTTTTTTTTTTTTAAGATTTTATTTATTTATTTGACAGAGATAGAGACAGCCAGCGAGAGAGGGAACACAAGCAGGGGGAGTGGGAGAGGAAGAAGCAGGCTCCTAGCGGAGGAGCCTGATGTGGGGCTCGATCCCATAATGCCGGGATCACGCCCTGAGCCGAAGGCAGACGCTTAACCGCTGTGCCACCCAGGCGCCCCGTTAAGCTTTAGTTTTCTTAACTCCAGAAATGAGAAAAGTGGTACCTGCCTCCTTGGGTGGCTATAAGAATTAAATGAGATAATATCTGTAAAACTCTCAACACAGTGCCTGGCAGAGATTAAATACTCCATAACTGTAGCTGTTGTGATTATTAGAAGGTTTAACTTCTTGTAATCAATGGAAGTATCCCCATGGAGCTAAATCCACACAGTGGGAATATTTGCCAAATGAGGGAATTATCATTGCCATTAATTTTGAATGTTCTAGTCTATATATGTATATATTTATGTATATTTATATGTTTATATATATATTTTGGTCAATATAGTTTTATATGAATGTTTCTTTATCCAATATGTGTCAGGGTCAAACAACAAAAAGAGGGGTAGGAGTAAATAGGAGATACAGTCAGTGCCCTCCTTGGAGTCTCCAATTCAGCAGAAGAATGCATTGCAGGGAATTACCCATTCTTGATTTTTCCCCCTGGGAAATTGTCTCCTGAAGGACTTCGACATGAATTTTTTTTCAAATGTTTGTACTTGGGTACATCGGAGAATAAAATATA
Organism: Ursus maritimus; assembly: GCF_017311325.1. Lineage (NCBI taxonomy): Eukaryota > Metazoa > Chordata > Mammalia > Carnivora > Ursidae > Ursus > Ursus maritimus. The sequence goes on from NW_024423786.1 coordinate 26,023,913, forward strand.
GATTTTGACTAGCAAAATGATGCATCACATAGGCAAAACATTGATTGAATAATGAGCAAATGCCAAATGGTGAAACCATGAAACAAAGTAGACAGTACCACTAGAAGTCAACTGCCAAAATGATTCCACTCTTTGACTTTGGTTTTCATGAGATCTATGATCTGTATGATTTTTAAGTTGGACTTGGAGGCTGCCTTACCATTTTGACTGGATTCCTATTTAATACAAAAGTCCTGTTTACATTCATCCAAGAAACATGGATGAATGGTTTCATGATAAGGAATTAGCTTATATTATACAGAGCAGTGTTTCTCAAAGCACAGATTCCAGGAAACAGCACCCAGTATTGGTTTTTCGTTTTGTCTGTCTTATTTTGTTTTTAACAAGTATCTTTGGTTGATTTTGACACAAGCAGTATACACAGACTATGATTTGGGATATACTGGTTTAGAGGAAGTTGATGGATTGTTTTCTGAAAACTACAGAAATAAGTTCAAAATGAGAAAGAGTGCCAGGCCCTGGGAATAGAAATTGGGGGGAATTTGTACTATGGGAATAACATTCAGGTGAATAAAGATTTGGAAGTTTGAGTTATAGTCTGGATTGCTCCAAGTTCGCATTTTCACAAATCCAAAAAGTATAAAATCCACTTGTTGAGAATTTTAGCTTTATTAACTCAATCTCAGTCCACAAATGCCTCTACAGAAATACAGAAAAGATTGCTTTTAAAGAATATACAGTTGATTTAGAGGGATAAGACATATTCATATGAAATTTTTGAATTTTGAAAATCAGCATGGGCTAGCAGATAATCACTCATGGATGTGTATCCCAGAAATAATCGATGTAGCAGGAATTCGGAAGCAGTAGAGATCTGGTTCAGCTGGAGCAGTTAGTGGCAGGTCAGTTTTAAGATGAGGGGATGAATTTACTGAGTTCTAAAAGGGATGAAAGATATATCTAGGAAGAAGTCGAGAATAGGCCATCCCTTGTGGGAACCACAGTATGAATTATGCAAGAAAGCATTGGTGTCATTAGACATTGGTTCTCAAAGGTAGCACAGCCACCAGGAGGCTTTTTGGAAATTTGTGTGGATGATTTAGATTGTCACAAGTCAGGGGATGCTACTGGTATTTAGTGGGTGGAGTCTGGGCGTGCTAGGCATCCTGTAATGTGTGAGATGGACACACAAAATAGAGGATGTTCTTGAGTCCTGTATGACTTCCAGATATCCTGCCGGACATTCATTTGGTTGAAAAACCTGCCTATGATTATCTTAGGTAGAACCCAGACTAGACAGATGATAGATGATAGATAGATGGATAGGTAGGTAGGTAGATAGATAGATAGATAGATAGATAGATAGATAGATAGATAATTTTCCAAGATTGCAACGACACAGAGTAGGTTGAATTACCTTCAGAGTTTTTCCAAGCATTGTTCACCATTTCAGAAAATCATATCACCAATGACAATACCACTTGTGAAAATTTGGGATTGAGTTTCAGTTTGAGTTTGTAGCTGTCACATTCATGGGAATTCTATGCTTGTGTATGTGAATGTTCTTATTTAGTTCTCGTTTCAAAGTGTTCAATGGAAAGGGAAAGAATAGACACATTCTGTGAGTACTCTAACTTCTCAAATAAAAAATGATTTAATATAAGTAGATGAAGCATCAGTATGTCTTTAGCATAATTGTGCCTAAGCATTTATATTTGAAAATGTGTTAATTTATATTATTATTAGTCCTTATTTCTTTATTTCTCCTTTATATTATAGTGAGGTCATCATGTTAATATTTTTCCAATTGTGTGTGTGGGTTGGTTATGTTGTCAAATATTTATAAGAGGGGATGTAGAGTTTGAGAGGCATAAAAACTCCTAGATTAAGCATCAAGTCCGAGAACTGCAAAGGACATGTTTCCTTAAATTCACTAGGACTGGGAGTCAGGGGGTGGGATGGGCATGGAATGGGGGTGAACCTTTGTTCACCTTTTGATCTTACCTTCCTGGTGCCAAGATAAAGTTTGCTCAAATGCATCAATTTTTAGTCATCAATTTTAACAAGAGGTAAATAGGTCCTTAAATATTTTTTGCAGTGTTTAAATGACTTATATCAGATATGGATGTTTACAGAATAATAGACTAGACCAAGAAAATGGCTCTTATATGACTTTTTTATCAGCGTTTTCAGTGGATCAAATGTTTTCCTCATGTTTAGAAACCACAGCGTCAGAGGGGTCTCCCCTGAGATTTATCTGAATAAACCATTGTAGTGATAAGTAAAGACACAACCCAATAGCCTTTTTTCCCCCAGTTTATGTTCTTAAGCTCAATGAAGTTTCTTTTTCTTCTTTTTACAAACTAAAAAATGCTTCCCCCACCCCCTGACAGATGGTGATGCTTCCCAGAACTCCATGCTTCTCCAGAAACGATTCCTCAGGCAAGTCTGAGGTCCACTTAAACCAAACTTCGGTAAGAGGGAGGAATCTTGTTTCCTCAAGGACATAATGAAATAGCAAGGCATGTGAGTAAAGTCTGTAACAGTTGAGGCTAGAAATTGTTCATAAATGTGGTTGGAGAATTGGTGTCAGTAAATCTCAGGCCTCATTTCCCGGTATCTGAGGATGGCAGAATATATTGCAGGGGTTTATAAAAGTCTACCAAGAAAAAAATAAACTTACCATGTTTACTTAAACAAAACAAATAGGTTTTCATGTTACTTTAAGCAACAAAAGAATGAAGCCATAAAATCAATAGTGATTGGTTATGGAAACATGAGTTGTGTATTGCTGTTAAGGGTCTAATAAAAGAATCATCTAGACTCAGTCTCAAAGATCCCCTGATCATCATTTGAGATGAGGTCCTATCATGAGGGATAAATAACCAACGCATTTTATGCTGGGGCTGCAGCCAGATGTCATGTTTGCTCTTTTGGGCCTGCAATATCTGTTACGAAGGGGTTGCTTATTCCACAAATGGAATGCAAAAATTAATGAATAAAGATGATCCATGGTGGGCATGCAGTTTTGATTGGTCTGAGAAGAACACTCCATCATTTTCACCTAGGAAATGCTTTGTGTAATGTGATACACTCAGGAATTTCTATCCAAGCGTCACTTTAGAATGGCTGCCCGCTGCCAAAGTACAGGAAAAAGACTAACTCACTTTGGTTTGGGTTTGGGTTTTCTAGGAGGTTGTTTTGGCATCACGTAAACATTGGCTAACATTTTCAACTGGGCAATAGTACACAGTATGGCTATGTTTAAGAGCTTGGGCTTCGCAGGCTTAATAGACGTGGGTTTGAAACCACAGGCTTGGGAAAGTGAATGTAAGAGCAACAACAATGATAACATATATTTTGAAAAATATTAAACATAAAATTAGTGAAAGTAGTACAATAAACTCTCATGTACCCATCACCCAACTTCAGACAGTACAAACATTTTGAGCAAGTTGCTTAACCATGTTCTCAGTGGTCAAATGAAAATAAGAATTCTCATATCCAAGAGATCTTATAAGGAATACAAGAGCAATAGTATTTATGACTTTTTGGCATAGAGGCTGGCATAAAATAAATGCTTTGAAAAGTTTATTCACCTTTAAACCAAGGATATCCTTGGGGTAAATGCACTCACTACAACCTATGCTGAACAGAAAGTAGGATCTTTGTGCTTTTACTGGTGTTCAGAACTTCACAAAGCATATAGGCCCGAGGCATGAAATGATTAGCTCTTTTATTAAAGATGTTACCCCCCAAATAGTGCAGGAATCCAATGCTTAGCTAAAGAGGGTTGTATCTCAGTGAAAATTCCAAATGACTCCTAAATGGCCAAAAAAAAAAAAAAAAAAAGCTCCTTTGGGAGATGAGACTGTCCTTGAAATAACAATGGGTACAATAAAACAACAAGTTTAGAGCTAGACAATCTTACCCCAAAGAAAGAATATTCTCTTTCCTTAGGTCTCTGGGCCACCAGCCCTAGATGACCTCACAGTTAAGAACAGTCCTGCCATTTCCTCTTGGCTATTCTCACAGGCCTTTTGTGGCAGTGAGTGAAAACATTCTTTTGGAGCCAGAAATAGTTGTTGCACTCAGGGTAGAATGAGAAACTTTTTGCTGAGCTTCAGGATCCAGGATGATTAATTTGCAGAAAGCTCTTGAGGGCCAATTAGATGGGGCTCCCCTGCTTGGAGAGGCGATAGGCAAGACTAGTTTTGGAAGATGAAAAATGAGCTGGGTACCCATGCTGCTTTGCAGAGCAGCTAAAAAACATAATAATAATGCTAGGGAGGGAAAAGGTAGTTTCACACTTGATTTGTAGGGGCATTATGACATTCAAAGAGTCAGTGGACAAGGTACACAGGTGTAGAATTTTTAAAATTCAGAGCAAGTTTTTAAACGTTGGGCCCCAAAGTAAGTTAATTTTGAAAGGGGAGTTATATCATAGAGTGCATGCTTTTAGGTCTCAGATCTGCTACTTAAATTTGTGAACTTGGGCGAATTTCTTAATCTATGCTAGCTTTAGTTTCCTTGTCTATAAAATGGGGATGTTAATAGTGTCCTTTTCGTGAGGTTTTTACCAGGGTAAAAGAGATAACACACATTAATGCATGTACACGGCTTTCAAATACTAAAGGTAAAGGTTTACATCATCATCATCATTACTACTAGTATTCTCATGAGTTAATTAGTGATGCTACAGGTTGGAGAAATTTTTCTGAATGACTTTTCTATTGCCGTTAGCTTGGCATTAGGTGGCTGGTGAACTTGATGTGAAAATCTCCATGCATTAATTTTATGGTCTCCTTGTACCAAATTGCAGAAAATACATGCATAAATCACACCTCTTCTCTTTGGCATCCAATCTGTTGACTCTACTTCTACTGTAAACAGTGAGTCAGTGCTGTATCTGGCAGGATGAGAGTTTAAAAACAACAAAGTCTCATTCTTTTGGTTTGATCCTAGCCTAGGGCCTATTACTAAGTAAGTGTTCAGAACTGATTAGTTGAACGAATGAATGAATGAATGGGACACATTTTCAGTGTCTATTCTGGTTCTTTTTCCTAGGGAAACATATTAGGCCATGCTTTGGGGTTTTTTCTTATGTTTGTTTAATCTGCCTAACCCTAAACAAAGCCAACCAGTTCCCATAATATATATTCTCCTTGTTTTGTAACTCACCTCATTACTTGTTTTTATTTAAATAGAAGCTAACCAGTAAAAACTTGGGAATATTTAGTTTTAAAAAGCAACTTCAGCAAGCTCCTTTTTGGAAGATTACAATATTGATCAAAGAAGACACAATCCATAGTGAATGAACTTGAAAGCATAATGGATTTACAAGTTTTTTAAAGGAGCTAGTATAGAAAAGCCCAAATTCTTGGGATTTAAGGACAACTTTTGGAAAACAATGCCATCTGTCAGCTTGCCCCTCGTTATTCTTCTTTGTGTTTGCTTGACCCACTGCAGTCATTATTTCAATGCATTTATTGCTAAATGTGAGTTAGGCACATAAACTGGACAGTTTATCCTTTATAACCATATTTAAAGGTACATATTCTTATGTTTATCTTATCCGTGAATTAAAAATGAATCTCAGAGAGGTTGAGCATCTTGTCCAAGGTTACACAGATGGTAAATTGCAGAGCCAAGTTGGCTCATGCACCTGGCTTTGAATCTCAAACTTAGAATTTGCTGTTGAGCAAGGACTGATTTGGGTCAGGGGGAAAAAAATCCCACATAGACTTTCAGACAGACTCCACATGTAAGTTAAAGGACTTCTGTGGTCTTTCACTTTATATTGTCTTTACCTTCCATTGGCCTAATTGGTACATCTTTCCTTGATCACCCATTCTCCAAAGGTCACTGGCCAATGAGAGAAATAAGACCAGGACCTAGGACTTTGCACTCTTGAGATTTCCTTTAATGAAAACTAAGAGACAGGATATCCTGCTCCTCATCTCTTTTCTCTCTCTTCACCAAATTAGCTCCCAACATGGTCTCTTCTACCTTCCTAAATCCAACAGACATTCCTCAGTCTTCAGTTTAGTTGACTTCTGAGCAGAGCTTGCATGATCACCTACAACTGCCTCCCTTCCCTTGGCTCCAGGACACAATTCTTTCTGATTTTTGTCCTCATACTCCTTGTCTCTTGTGTGTTGGCTCACCTTCTACCCAGACATTACATGTTGGAGGTCCTATGCCCTCCCCTCTTTTTATTCTAAGTTCTCTCCCTGGTGATCTCATCCACCCCCATAGTTTCATATCACACATATTCTCAGATGACTCACAATTTTATCTCCAGTCTTGATCTTACCACTTAACTCCAGACCCATATATTAACTGTCTACTTGCCATCTTTTGAATGCTTCAAAGGGACCTCACACTCAGCAAGTCCAAGACTGAGCTCATGATCTTCTCCTCCAGCCCTGGTCCTCATCCAGAGTCTCTCTCAGTGAAAGTGGTGCTGTCTCATTGCTCAAGCAGAAGCCAAGGAACTGTTCTCTCCCTTAACCCTCATATTCATTACCAAGTCCTATTGATTTTGCCCTCCTAAATCTCTCTTGAATCTTTTCTGAGACAACTGAGTGAGGTACAGCATGGATAAAACCTAGGACAGGGCCAGGCACATAAGTCCGTGATAAGTGTTAGCTCTGATCATTTATAATTATAACTCCACTTATCATTCTTCCAGATTCCAAAAACTGACTACAACCGAACAGAGTAATTCTTAACAAGAATGTACATTTTTAAATTTTAAGATAAAAATCAATGCCTGTGTAGTATCTCAATTTTTTCCCTCAAAAATTATTTATCTGCCAATGTATTTGCTCTAGGAAATTCTTGGTAGCCCTGTCATTGGTTTCTAATGCCACTCATTTATTTACTTAGGAAATAATTAGGGAGCAAATGTACCCACATGTTCTAGGTTCTGGGGCTGTGGTAGTGCCTAAGATGGGTGTGGCCCTCATAGCATTGACAGTCAGGTGGGGAAAAGGGTATTAACTGGCCAGGGGAAAACAGTTCACCTCAGTACCAATAAATGCTATGAAGTGCAAGGTCCTACATATGCATTTGAATTTAGGAGACCAGGCTAATTGGGGAGGGAGTTTCCACCCCAAGCTCACCTTTGGATCACAGGTTCAAGCTGCCTGTGCCCAAAGCAAGCCAACCAGTTGGAGTACATGGTGCCATGTGATGCAAAACAAGTTAGTGAAGTTGATGTTTTTCCCCCACTCTGAATCAAACTGGTCTCCGTATGTGTTAATTCTGTGTTGTGCTTACAAACAGGGTTTCCATGAAAACCAGCTACAAGGGGAACAAAAGGGAAAGGCTAGCCAGGAAGCCTGCATTGTTAAAGTGTTTCCCAGGTGCTTTATATGCACACTTAGTGGTTGAAAGCTATTCCTTTTTAGGCTTTCTGCCTGATTTTTCTTTGGCTGCCTCTGATTTCTTTACCACCCTGAACACCTGGGGCCAAGACTCCTTTTCATAGCAGTTTGAAAGCAGTCCTTTCTCTTTCCTCAGTTTGGTCCAGGTCTTAATCTTTGAACAGCATCAAATATTCATTGCCTTTGACAAAGCTGGGGTTGGAGGATCCAGGATTTTCAAAAGCAGGTCTTGCCTTACCACTGGTGATCCAGTGAGCCTTTCAGCAAGACTGACTCTAAATCATCCAGGCTCAATTAGTTTATTTCAAAGAAATATCCAGGTGTTGTTTGACCTTCAAACATATGGACTGCGGGAGTAAATGAAAGGCTTGCCTGTTCCCATAATGCTGAGGGAACTGGATGGGGTAATTCTTTTTCATATTCTCTGAGTTTTGTAGAGGGATTATTAGGTTTGGGTTAAGTGAGTTATTTACTTTAGCAATATGCTCAGCGGTGGGCGGCATTTGCCTTGCTGAGGGAACAGCCAGGTGTGAGCTGTCACTAAGCACAAGTAAAATGGTGAGAGGTATGGAGAAGGATTGGGCCACGGAGGTAGGGTGTGAGCTGTGAGACTTCGGGGGAAATAGTCTGGCGCACCACCAGAGGCAATAAGGTGACTATTTGGTTGAGCTCTGTGTCCAGATCTTAGCAAGTCTCCACAGCAGGAGAGAATTGGCCCAGGGTCCTTTTCGCTTTTTCACTTTTCCCCAGTACATGGGTGGTTGCTTTCCTCAGACTCAGGTGTTTGGCTTAATATCCTAGGGTTTTCTTTGGTTTTGTTTAGGGGGCTGTTCTATCTGGAATTGTCAGAGCTTTGTGCAGAGGCCTGTTTTTGCAGCCTGTTTAACAGGTTCTAAGAATTGGGGCAATGTTGAAAAGAATGATCCTGTGGCTAGGAGTGTGGTTTTAAAGTTAGAAAGACCAGGTTTCAAATCATGGTTCATCTTGCTTGCTAGTTGTATGACATCAGACAAGTTATGTAACTTCTCTGAGCCCCAGTTTTCTGGGGTATAAAATGGAGCTGTTAATTCTTTTTTTGAGCCTTTCACAATGTATGTTTAAAAAGTATTTTAATACGCATCCAACCGAAAAGGGATTTAATGGTCAAATACATTTGGAAAACCCTTTAGACGTTTTTCCTCAGTCTTGGATTTGATAATGCATATTGTCAGATGAAAGTCTCTGAGAAGCTCTGAAGGAAACCAACCTGTTTACCTTTGTTTCATCCAAAATGTCAAAATATATTTGAGTTCATGAACTTTTTTCTTTTCTTTGTAGAAAATGGGAGCGGTATTTCATGAAATACAAATGACCTCATAAGATTGTTATAAGATTTAAGAATTTAAGATGAATGCTTCCCATGATGTCTGGCCCAGAGCAAGTACTCAATAGTGGTGAGTCTTATGGTTGTATGATTATATTAATGAGGGGTTTTGGTCTCCAAAACAGAAAACTCTAAATTTGATAGACCTGATTTTGACTGCAGGCACTTTATCAGTGCTTACCAGTTGGAAATGTACAGATTTGAGCTGTCAGTTACGGCTAGTGGTTGAAGTTTATTGAGTGTCTACCATGTGTCAAGGCGTACATTAGATATTTGAACCAAATCGTCAACTGTATTTAATGGCCACAACTGCTCAACAAGGAAGCATTATTCTTCCATTTATAGATGTCAAAGCTGAAGCTTGAGGATGACATGTGACCTGCCCAAGTTTGTGTGGACACCCAATAGTGAAATTGGGAATTTTGCTTGGATTTGTTTGGCTCAAAGCCCTTTTTTATTCTCAATGGGAACTCTAGAAATCTTTCAGGGTCTGTGAAAGCACCGGGGATCTGGGGGGAAATCTGCAGTAATTGAAATCACTTAACTAGCACTTAACTAGCATGAGGCAGTGCAGGACTCAATACTTTGGAAAATTCACATTCCAGACCTACCAAAAATCTTTTCTGTATAGAATTCACCTTGTTCTGTCACCTTGAAGCCTTGCATTCGTTCCCTTTGCCCAAAGCACTTTTCCTGTGTCTTCTTTCTTGGCTAACTTTCATTCCTTTTTCAGTCTGTTACCTTGTCTGTCTCCCTATCGCACTGTGAGCAGGTACCAATGTTGAATCCCTAGCACATAACACGTTGTATTCCATACTATTTATTGATAAATGAATGATGTCATTTCAAAATCTATTTTGTGTTAGAGTAATCAAGAATAGGAAAATAAGGTTATTATTTAATATCATCTCTGTGATATACAAGAGTCTCAAAACATGGTTTCATGGAATTTTTGGCAATAAGAACGTTCAAAATTTCTGCATAGAACGATGCCTGCTACTAAACTATAGGGAAAGCTTTGGATGATAATGGAGATTGTTGAAAATAGCAGCTTAATTTTGGTTGAGTCTTGAGGGTATCTACAGAACAATACATAGCTCTGCAGGTTCAGAAACGCACTTTTTATCAGACCTCTATCTTGAGGGAAGGGTGACGTTTGTGATTTAGCTCAAAGAAACCAGTTCACTTGAGTACTGCTCAGTTATCATGGTTGCTGTCTGTGACTTAACTGTCTATGGTTGCTTCTTTTACCAAGCTGTGTCCTAGGCATATTACACATGTTACCTCTCATTTATATGGTACTTCTTTAAAGTACTGGTGGTTAACTTGCATTACAAATGAGAAGGCATTAGCTCTGAGAAGTTTTGCGACTTGCCAAAGACACACAGCTAGAAAGTGGCAGAGCAAGGATTTAAATTCAAGTCTAGGAGCATCTGGGGGGTTCAGTTGGGTAAGCGTTCGATTCTTGATCTCAGCTCGGGTCTTGATCTCAGGGTTGTGAGTTCAAGCCCCACACTGTGTTCCACCCTGGGTGTGGAGCCTACTTAAAATAGATAAAATAAATTCAGGTATGTCTCTGAAGCTCATGCCCCGTTGGGGCCACCTTGTCATCTAAGATGGGAGCTTTCTTCTTCTCATGCAAGTTACATTGTTAATGTAACTGGTACTGGATGTGGTTGTGTAAGTTCTCTCTGAAAACTAATCTTGTGACAGAAGGATACATAATGACCTCAAACTAAAATTCAAGGCCAATGTTGCTTTAAAGCTTTGTACACCTAGCCTATCTAGTCTACTGGGTCATCTTCCTCAATGCCAAGAACATTTTGATGCTGATAACAAGGAACAGTTATTAATATCCAAACACCTATTTCCTTACTTAATTCTGAATCCATGCTTAGCCTTTGAAATCAAATGCTCCTTATGTCCCATTTCTTTGTTTGAGGGTACCTCGTGTTAGGCTTGTTCTAATTCAACAGTAGTTACAGTTTTGTGAGTCACCCTGGTTTTAAGAGCCTGACTGACTTTCTCAACAGTTGATGGATTATTTCCTGCAAAGATTTCCATAGATGAATTCTTTGATGCATTTTATTTTGATCTTGCCAACTTCAGGGCATATCTGGAAGGCAAGGAGGAAATGGGAAAATTGATCTTCTCAAGCCCATCCTCAAAGACTGATGTATTTTCAGTTATGTATTATGGTAGTATGTTGGTGAGATACTTGTTTTGATTAACATGAAAAAGTGTTGGGAAAGTAACACTAAAGCAAAGGGCATATATATTCATTACATGGTGGAAAATCATCAACCCGATGATGGGAAACTAGAAAAGATAACCAAAGTTTGTCACCATTTTTGATGCTTTCTCCTCACTCGCAAATGTCACAGGCCTCTTTACTTTAAGCCCCTTAATGTTGGAACCTAGATGCTGCCATCTGGTTACGACAATTACAGGAGCTAATAGGTGCCAAGTCCCTGGCACAGGGCAAGGCACACAGCATAAACTCAATAAGGGCTGATACTCATTCTGTCCATTTCAATTCTGATTAGGTCATCTATTCTGATTTGGCTTCTACATCCTAAAGGTATGATTGGGTACTTGAGGTTCCTTTTGATTGACTATGCAGGGGCCGGTTCCTGAAAGAATGGGCATCCTCATGCCTCTTTTCTATTTAAATGAAGGGACTCATCTTTCTGTTACAGAGTTCCTCAAAAGTTGGGTCTGAGAATCCATATATGAGATTCACTTGGGGCACTTTTTTTTTTTTTTAAGTGTTCCCACCTCATACCTACTGTATCTACATTTCAGAGGATGAGGTGTGGATTTCTACAATTTTAACAAGCTCTCCAAATGGGTCTTCTCAGCAAGTTTTTAGCTTTAAAATGACCATCTGCAAGAGGCCAGGATTTAGAAGAGGAAGGAGCTGGAAGAAGCCTGGGAGATCATATAGTCAGTTCATCCCCATCATTTGACAGATAAGAAAACCGAGGCATGGAAAGCACCCAAGTAGTTGACAGAGCTCAGAAAAGACCACCCTGTAGTTTTTTTCAGATCTTCTCTAGATGCCCAAGACAAAAATCCTTTTTCTTGACTTTCCCTTTTCCTGCCAAGAAAGGGATTTACATCACAAGGCTGTATTTTATAAAGAAGAAATGGTGACTTTGTTAAGTCCTCCTGGCGGTGTCATCCCCCTTGAGAGTCTCAAATCGTAGCGTGTCTATTAACCTGTTGAGAATTCCTTTGTGATTCTCTGTTGTCTTGAGAGTAGGGCTCACGTGGCTCAGGAGCACATACCTGTGACTGTCTTCACCTCTCTACACCATCTCTTGTCCTTCATAACCCTACCCGTTTTGTTCTCTACTCTCCAGATACTCTCAACTGTTTCGGTTCACCAAATGAGCCATATTCCTCCTTCTGCTATTCTTTCTGCACTTTTTCCTAGCAAAGCTTTCTTCAATTTTTAGGTGTCAGATGTCAGGTTATATCTTCCCCCCACCCCAACTGGGAACATTTCTCTGACTTCCCGAGTATGGATGACAGAGAGTTCCAGGTGCTACTTAGCATCCTGTACCTTTTTCAAATTGATTGGTAGTGTATCACAATAGTTTTGGTCCTTTTCTCCTTAACCATATTTTAAGTTCCATGGGACCATAATCATGTTTTCTGTGGTAGTAGCACACATAGTACATAGTGCCTAGTACAAAAGAGGTATTCAGTGAACTATGTACTAAGTAAATGGCAGGATGATCATCAGCTTCACATACCAAAATGTTCAGGCAGATAATGGTCTGCCTAGAATAACGATAACATTAGTAAATGGTAGAAGGTGAGATAGATTAGGGGAAGCTGGGATCGATCATGAAAAGCTTTGGTTTTGAATGAATGATAATGATTTGCTGATGGGGGTGTGTGAAGAAGATGCCTGTGTCAGGCTCGAGGAGCAGAGGTGGGAGTCAGAAGAGGCTAGAAACCACATGAAGATTATGATATGGCTCCAGTAGTCTAGAACCAAGGCAATGAGGGTCATAAGCAGGATGGTGTCTGCAGAAATGAGGAGAAATGAACAAATCCCAGAAATGCTACCATGAAAGAATCAAGAGTGCTTCATAGAAGACAGTGTAAGATTGTTCGTAGGGCTACCTTTCTTCTTTCCCTGGTTCATTAATTTTTTAACTCAACAAACACTGATTGAGGTATGAAGCACTGGGGTTATAACAGTGAATAAAACAGGCATGCTCTTTGCTATTCTGTAAGTGAATGAGACAGATAAGTAAATAAACCCAAGAAGGGGTGCCTACCTTATATAACCAGTGGGTGATGAACCTCATGAATGAAACTGAATAATGTATGTAAAACACGTGGCACGGTGCTTGATATACAGTAGAAGCTCAATAAATATTTTCATGCCCTCTCCTGAGTGCCTGTTACCTACCAAGTTCTATGTCCTGGGCTTTGCATGTATTTACTTCTTATAACCATCTTGCAAGAAGCTATGATTGTCCCTTTTTTTTCAGATAAGGAATCAGAAGCTAAAGGAAGTTAATCTCCCCCAATTCCCAGAGTTAGTGAGCAGAAAACCCTAGGTATGCCCACCCCCCAATTTCCATTCTCTTTCCATTTCACAATGTGGTTGTTGCTAAGCAGTAGTGTTATGGTGGTGTGCTTTGTGGTGAATCTGGTAGGCTTTAGGATTGTCCACTCAAGGAGCTGAAAGAACTAGCAAGTGTCAAGCAAATGGGAACAATTGCATATGGCCCAGTTACCCACATCCAGGTATGTCCAGCTGTGTGGTCATTCCCACCTTCCAATGAACATCTTTGAATTGGGAGGAAATTTGCATATAGTGACATTTTAGAGACTCTTTCAGGAAAGTGTTCATTTATTTATTTCTGTATTTTTAGAAATCTTAGACTGTAGAGAAAGCACCTATATTATTGCTCAACTAAAATTCTGGATATTCACAGTGGTAGGGAAGATTATAAGTTTTGCAGATCTGGTTGAAGTCTTTTTTTTTTTTTTTTTTTTTTTGCCACTTACTAGACTATGACATTGAACACACCACTTAATGCCCTCTAAGCTATGTTCTCATTACTTAAAAATGATGAAGAAATAGGAAGATAATAATAGCACCTATCTAATAGAGTATATTTGAGATTGAATTAGTAAAAGTAAGTAAAATGTGTGTTCTCAACTGGTGGCAACTTTGGTCTCTCAGGAGGTACTTAGCAATGCTTGGAGACATTTTTGTTACAACTGGGGGAGTGCTACTGGAATCTACTGAGCGGTGACTAAGGATGCTCTGAAAAACCCTACAATGCATAGATAGTCCCTTCAGCAAAGAATTACTCAGCCCAAAATGTTAATAGTTGCCGAGGTTGTGAAACCTTGGTGTGTCTCTCAGGACCTACTATATAACGATATAAAAACAAAAAACGAACCTCCTAAAATCATCCAGGACTATGGAACCCTTGGAAAAACCTCTTTGGAAGCACTGAGATCTATGACAGTCAGATGAAAATACATCTGAGGTATTGATTAAATATTTCATTTTTCATCTAAATATTTTGAAGTCATGAGCAGATGCTCCATTCCACGGTGAGAGGTACGCAGTATGGAGTCCATTGTTTAGGAGTTTCCCAAGACTGAATTTGCATCTGATGGCGAGCTCTGTTTTTTCATTTCAGGAGTGGATTACTCTACAACATTACTTTTGGGAAGGGAGGCTTATTTGTTTCTAAGTATTCATTTTGTAACTTAAAAGCATCTTGAATTATTAAACCAGTTATTTTCCAGGCCCGTAAATGTTTTCAGCATGTTGCTTAAGTTTCCCTGAGTCAGCACATAGTAGTGCATGTTGGAAGACCTCAGTCAAAACCATTTCCTTAAGATGTTAGTATTTTTCTTTGGGCTTGTGATGTTTAGGTTGCTCATTCTGACAAGAGAGCATGTTTTTCTCCCAAACCCCCACATTCATGGCTGTGGTGAGAATTCTGCTCAGGGCAAAGGTGTCTGCATCACAATTTCAGACTAAAGAAAAGAATAAAGAAGAGAAGCACAAGTGGTCATTTAATATTTTCTCCTGATGTTGGACTCTTGCTTACTTCTAGCCAGGAGTCAAACCATAAGGTAAACCTTTCAACCCACATTTTATGAGACAATAAGAGAGTACTTGGAGTTACTACTAAAAAAATTCTTTTTTTGTGTTTCGAAGCCAAATGCTTTTACAAGAGGCAGAAAAAGGGGGGAAAAACACCCAAGTCAAATTGATGAAAGCCAGTCAAAATATGGCCTTGTTGTGGCTGATACAGCTACCCTGGCTGGTCCCAAAACACAGAAGGCTTCTTCAGGCATGGCTCTCAACACTGATTGAACTAGATTTCTGTGTCAACTGCTTGAAAGCTGCAGTCCTGCACCACACATTTCCTGAGTATATTCTTGAAAATTATCAGACCTGTTTTGTTCATTACCAGGAGCCTGAAAAAATTACCTGCAAACATGGCAGCAAGGCTTTCTACAGCCAGTATGGGCTGATAATTAAACAAATGTCCTCAAAGCTTGTGAATACATCATGTAGGGGCTTCGGGCATTGGGGCAGGTCTCCTCCATAAAAACTCCCTGGAAATCTCCACTGGCCCCTAAGGATGGATAGCATCCCACCTAAACCTGCTCACTTAATAAGCCCTCAGAACATATGGTTTGTCATCAAGGAGCAAATGTGTCCACGCTTAGTTTTTCTTTTAAACAATATTTATCAATACAAAGGCCAGAGAAAGAAGTGTTTTTCCTCTTCATGTCAAGAAATCTGAATTCTGCATCATGAAATCATGAGATTATACCCTCTAAGGATTGAAAAGGACATAGCTCATCACCCGCTCAGTTTTACAGAGTGCCCCAAGCTCATTATGCCTGAACGGGGAGTGACAGAGCCCCAGCCAGAGGTCTCCGTGCTGTAATGCATGTGGCAGCAGAGGTCTTACTTGTGTTAACTCTTCTCTTTGTTGTGTTCGGCTCAGACTAGACTGCTCAGCTCTTATTTCTCCTGATATTGCTAACAGTTCATTTATAACCCCTACCCCCTTTCCCGCATCTGACTTTGAAGAACCTGAATTCATTTAAGCTTTGATTAGTGGTAATTATTTACCTGTCAGACCCCAGCTGGACTGCATCACCAAAGCTGAGTCACATAGTGTTGCTTCCAGTGACTGCTTCCAAACAATTAAATCAGAGAAGCACCTGTGTAAATATGTAATATTTGGCGATAAGAAAATGATTAGGCAACAGAAACTGAGCTGAACTGGTGAAAAATAGTGCATATTTTCCCCTGGAGGCTTTTCACATATGCCTTGAAGCATTTCCAATCTCAAGAAGAAGGTCAGGTTATTTTCCCACCCCTCCTACACCTTGTTTGTTTGGAAAATATAGCTAATCTGATATCACCAGATTTGATTTGTTTGCAAACATTAAAATTTTAAGGAAACCATCTCATGTGTAAGCTGAGAGAGAAGAAGTTGAAATCGGGTGACAGACTAACCGGTAATTTTCTTTTCCAAAGCCAAACTGTCTATCTCAATAGAGAAGCTACAATTGAAACTCATCTTGGACAATGATATCTGTTCTTGTTTGTATTTAGGGCTTCTGTGATGAGATTCAAAGTGCAGGATAGTGGAAAGAATGAGTTTTTGTAAACAGAGCAGGAGATGAATCCCAACGTTACCACCCAGTAGAGCTGTGTGATTTTTTAACACGTTTTTGAGCCTCAGGTTCCAAGTCTGTAAAAAGGACATGAGTCCTAACCCACCATGCTGTGCCACATGTAAAGTGCCAGTCTCACTGCCTGCTTAGCAAACATTCACTGTGCTCCACTCCATACTAATAGACTGAAAAATCCATCATCTTTGACAGTTCACCATTCAGTAGTCCATAGTTAAAACTGTTGGTGATTTTTTAAAAGATTTTATTTATTTATTTGTGAGAGAGAGAACGAGCACAAGCAGGGAGAGCAGCAGGCAGAGGGAGAAGCAAGCTCCCCACTGAGCAAGGAGCCCAGTCTGGAACTTAATCCTAGGACCCAGGGATCATGACCTGAGCTGATGGCAGATGCTTAACTGACTGAGCCACCCAGGCGTCCCTGATTTTTTAAAATTGTTTTTGATGAAAATCATTTTTCAGCAATAAGAGGTACCACCAGAAATTCTAAAATTTCTTCCTTATATTTCAAAAGATACCCTACCCTGCTTTTGGAATTTGTTCCTTCTTTTTTTTTTAGTAATATTTTTTTATTATATTATGTTAGTCTCCATACAGTACATCCCTGGTTTTTGATGTAGTGTTCCATGATTCATTACTTGCGTATAACACCCAGTGCACCATGCAATATGTGCCCTCCTTAATACCCATCACCGGCCTATCCCAATCCCCTCTGAAGCCCTCAGTTTGTTTCCCAGAGTCCATAGTCTCTCATGGTTCATTCCTCCTTCTGTTTACTGCCCCCCCTTTCTTCTTCCCTTTCTTCTCGTACTGATCTACCTATGTTCCATAAATGAGTGAAACCATGTAATTGTCTTTCTCTGCTTGACTTATTTCGCTTAGCATTGTTCCTTCTTTTAACACGAATTCATGTAGACTAACTATAAGTGAAGTCTGTTCAGTTCCGCAGTTAGGCATAGAAAGATATTGACCCTTCCTGACCATCAGTGGATTGTTTGTTGTTTCATTTGAGCTGGTTGGTATTTTTAGCTGAAGGACATCCACATGTGGTTTTTCATGGACCCACTCCTGTTTTGTTTCTTGTGCAGTTAAGGATGTCATTTTGTTCAAAGCTCAAACCCATGTCATCTCTTCCCAAGCTCTGTGATCTTGGGCAGGTTAAGTATTTGTGCTTCAGTTGCTTCAGGCGTAAAATGGAGAGGATGATAACTAATGCATAAGATTATTCAGAGAATTCAGTGAGTAACTATGGAGAACTTAGAACAGTGACTTGAACAGAGAAAAAATTGTAGATGTGGTTGCTATCATTACTGGGACTAATGTAGGCAGCTAACAATAGAGTTGGTTGAAAGAGCTAGTGTGAGTAACAGAGTGTTCAAACTCTCAATCAAATCTTCCCAAGTCAAAAAGGTCGCTGTTAAAAATTTCATCCTCTTTCATAAAAGTCATTCTTAATTTCATTTAGTTTGAATACAGTGTTTATTTGTGTTTTCTGAATTAGACAATAAAAAGTAAGAAAGCCTTCTTTGGAATGTTACTAATTATTTGTAGAGGCCAGTCCAATTGTCTTTGGACTTCGAGTTTAATTGAGATAGTCACTAATTTTTAAAATCCACAGAATATCATTCACTGTCTGCATTAAGTTGATATACTTATGAGGGTAAGGGAATAAATAGCAAAAAGTTGTAAAAAGTCAAGGTTTATTTACTATCACTTTTAAAGTAAACATTTTGAAATAGGCATATGGAATGTTTGAGGATATAGACATATCTCATTCTGCTGCGCTAAGAATTGAAGTTACTCAAAGTTTCCTAATCACTTTGTCAGTTTGACGTCCTCTTCTATTTTTGATGGACCCTTTGTTTATTTGTAGAGGTGTTTTGCTACTATAAAAAGTGAGCCTCTTGAATACCCCCACCATTTCTGAAGCCAAAAGATAATACTGTGACAGCAGAGGTAATATAGATTTGTAAGAGGCTGTGAAAGGAGTTATAAATGCAAAATATAAAGGTAAGAAGGATCAAACTACTTGGGGCACATCTTTTCCTTTCCTAATCCATTAAGCAAATTGATTAGTGTTAAATGAAAAGATGTGGTGGGGTGATTTGCTTTAGAGTAGGAAAAGGACTTTGAAGTATTAAGCTGCCTACACATCTTAAAAATAAATTTACTCTGGAATTCCCATTAGATCTCACTGAATTCACTGAGCAATATGGCCTCCCTGTTTTGTTTAACAGCTATATATTCCTAAGGGTATTAACTCAATTGTGTTAGAGCGAGCTTTAATGTGCTTCTTCCTTGAGGCCTTATCACTTATCTAGAATGTTGATTAACTCTGTACATCGATATACCATGGTCCAATTGAGTAGCTCTATGATAAGCATCTCAACAACAGCAACATAAAATCTAAGCAGAGAAATAGATGGTGCACTGATAAATAGAAGTGCATGCATTGAATTCTAAAAAATATATATTTTCCCCTTCTGCAATTTCAAAGCCAATATCCAAAGTCCCTTCCATAAATGTATCAGTGTATAATTCTCTAAATTTGCTATATTTTTACTAAACATTCAGTTTTTCTAGGAAGTTAAAGAAATTATTCTAATGCTACATTTTTGCTCATTTATAATTAACCTGAAATATTTTTCATCTGGTTTAAATATTCTGCCAGCACCTCTTAACACCTGACTTCCTGGTCAGTTCCCATTTAAATTTCTGCAGCTGCAAAC
Organism: Ursus maritimus; assembly: GCF_017311325.1. NCBI lineage: Eukaryota > Metazoa > Chordata > Mammalia > Carnivora > Ursidae > Ursus > Ursus maritimus. The sequence continues at coordinate 26,043,100 of NW_024423786.1, forward strand.
TCTCAGGCAGCTATTGATTCTGCATCTCCTTGCTAAAGGTTACTAACTTCATCAACAGTAACGCTATAAATTACATCTGTTAAGATTCTCTTACTGTTGCTAGCTGACAATGTACTTTTGTTTTCTGGCTGTTCAGTGTTGCTGACATTCATCGTGTCCATCACTCTACAAAGACTATTGGACTGAATTATTCCTGGATACTGTTACCCAGTTGACACTTTCAGCTTCTGAATCATGAGCTGAAACCAAAAATCTGATGTTTTTGGCAGCAACACCCACTCTGTATTATCTTTGGTCCAAAGAGGCTTTCAGAGCATGAAAAGCATGTTGAGTCCTTAAGCTTCTTCCTGCCTCCTTTCACCAATGCATGGCATTCAGGAGCATAGATGTGGGATAACATCTTTAGTTTGTTGTGTTTAGAAGAAGAAAATAGAGTTGCTAAAGATCTACATAAAGAACAATTAAGCATCATGGCATTAACATGAGCTAGAAGATTATAGATCTGCGGGTCTCAATTGGTTTACTCCAAAACTTTCATGAGAATGTCACCTAATTGGGAATAGTCTGTGAAGGTTTCGTTTTGCACGACTGAAAGCATTTGTACCCATGCATGACAACAGTTATCACATATGATGTTGGTCATGCAACATGATGGGGGAAGCGGTTAAGACTTACCAAGAGTAGCAAAGGCGAGACATCGAAGAATATAAATCTGAAACAAATAGCAAAAAGATTTTTGATGCAAAGGATATATAGGCAGAAACCTAAATAACTTTGCCCCGTGAGTATATAAATAAGCATATTCCCCAGTTTATTGAAGTATAATTTACATACTACAAAATGAATGTACCCATTTCAAGTACTTAGTTCAATGAATTTTGATACGTGCCTAAACACATGTAAGTAACACCCAAGTCAAGAAACAGAAATTTTTTTTAAAAGATTATTTATTTATTTAGCACAAGTGAGCAGGGGGAGGGGCAGAGAGAGAGGGAGAGAGAGAATGCCAAGGAAACTCCACACTGAGCGCTGAGCCAGAAGCAGAGCTCCATCTCACGACCCTGAGATCATAACCTGAGCTGAAATCAAGAGTCGGGTGTTCAACTGACTGAGCCACCCAGGTGCCCCAAGAAACACAAAGTTTCCAACACACTAAAATATTATCTTCTGACCCTGCCCAGACAACTTCCCAACCCAACCTCAGCTGCTGTTACATTTCTATCAGTATAGACTGGACTTACCTATTTATACAAATGGAATCATGTGATATGTACTCTTTTGTGTTTGGCTGCTTTCACTCAGCAAACTATTTTTGAGAGTCATTCATATTGTATATATCAACACACATTCATATATAAATATACTAGCAGACTGTGTACATATACTTTTTTTTTAAGGTTCATACATAGGAGATGAATTGACGGGTTATATAGTAAGTTTATATTTAACTTTGTAAGAAACTACCAAAATGTGTTCTAAGATATTTATGCTATTTATACTCCCACCGCAAGTGAGTGCCATTTTCAGATCTGTATACTTGCCAAATCTTAGTAATGTTCCTCTTTTTTCATTTTAACCGTTTTAGTGGAAATTGGATAGTTTAAAATCACATTTCTATGGTGACTATGATTTGTTATATCTTTCAGTGTTTATTAGCCACTTACCTGCTTTCTTGTTGGTGAGGTATATGTTTAAATCTTTTGCCCATTTTAAAAAATTAGGTTGTATTTTTATTATTGAGGTATGGCAGTTCTTTTTATATTCTGGGTAAAATTTTATGTTTAAGATAAGTATTGTAAATATTTTCTTTCAGCCTTTGACTTGACATCTTTTTTTAATAGTGTTTTTCAGTAGCAAAATGTTTACTTTTGGGGAAATCCAATTTATCAATTTTTTTAATGGTTAGTGCTTTTTGTGTCCTAAGAAATCTTTGCCTACACAGTCATAAAGCTTTACAGTTTTAAATTGTACATTCAGTTCTGTGATCTGTTTCTAGTTTATTTTTTGTATGTGGTAGGAAGTAGGGTTCAAAGTTGATATTTTTCAATACAGACATCTGATTATTGCAGCACCAGTTTTGGGAAACACTATTCTTTCTTCTCTTTGTTCAAGTTCACTGACCTTTACTTCTGCAGAATCAAACTGCTGTCACAACTAGTGAATTTTTCACTTTAAATATTATTTCTCTCTGTTTTAGAAGTTTCATCTTTTTCAAAAATAGTTTTCATTGCTTTAATTGTATTCATGTTTTTGAAATAAATAAACTATAATAGCTATTTTAAAGTCTGTATGCACTAATTACATCTTCTCTGTCACTTCTGGCTCTATTCCTGTTGCCTAATTTTTCTCCTGCTTATGGAAAAAAAAGTTTTTTCCTAATCCTTTCCGTGTCTGGTAATTTTTGATTGGATGCTGTGCATTCTTAATGTTGCATTGTTGAATGTCTGGATTTTATGATGTTCCTTTAAAGAGTGTTGCTCTTTGATCATTTCAATTTCTTATAGATTAATCTTCTTGAGACTTGTTTTTACGATGTGTTAGGGAAGATATAGAGTAGTCTTTATTCTGGGGGTAGTTTGTATTATTACTGAAGCATGGCCATTGTAGGGTCTCTACTGAATGCTTAATGGATTCATGGATGTCTCTCCTCTGTGGCTGGCTGGAAATTGAAGATAGTTCAGCCCAAGGGGAGAGAACTGTTAAGTTAGATTATTGTTCTTTCCCCAGTTGTTCTTTACCTTGTGGAATATCATCCTATCTGGCTTAATAATCAGCCAAAGGCTCAAAGGCGCCCTTGTGCATATTTTTTGAATTTTTTCCCTAAATATTCTTACCTTTCTAGTACTTTACCCACAAAATTCCAGTCACTTCAGCTTACTTAGTCTTTGAATTCTGTCTGTTCTAGTTAGTGAGGCCCCATGTTCTACCTGGGTTTCCCTTCCCTGAGTAGCAATCTGGAAAGTATCTCCAGGCAAAAAAATCTTATGTCCTTACGTCATTTGTTTCCTTTCTCTCAGGAATCATAGTCTTTTGCTGCCTGTTGTCCACTGTCTGAAAATTTTGGTTGTATATATTTTTTTCAATTTTCTAATTGTTTATGGTAGGTAGTTTCTTCAGTAGCAGTTAGTCCAGAAGAACAGCTATATTTTTAAAAAATAAAATTAAGATAGCTATTTTATCATAAATAGGGATCTAGTGTTAAAGGTTACTTTAGATGTGATTCCTTCTTTTGAGAGCACTAGTCAAAATTAGGGTTTAAGATACATGCCTTAAATACTGATGGAGATGACAGTTTCTCAAATAGCAGTTGCTTGGGCCCCCGTTTTGTAAGTTTTGGTGTTAACCACTTGCATTATAATTTACTTAAAATATTTTCTTTACATTGACTTGCCTATAACTTTATTCGAAAAGTAAACTCTACAACATTATCATAAACAGATTCGGAAAACTAATTGCATTTTTCTAATACATATTGAAATAAGCAAAATCTCTTTAAAAATAAACAAAGTGTATCTTTGGACTACTGAAGGCATCTTAATCTTGTAGCCCACCAGGGGATATACCTAGCCATGCTGGACTAGGTCACACAGACATTGAATGAAGAAGGGACATAGGTAAGAGAGACAAAAAAAATGTAAAGACCATTTTTTCATTTCTAATCTCTGATACAACCATACAATTTTTAAACTAGGATGATCTTAGAGAATGTCTAATCCAATCTCCTCATTTCACAGGTGGACTGTTTTTCCTAAGGCCTTGTAGCTGGTTAGTTAATTCAACAGATACGTATCAAGAGCTGAGCACATTCTAGGAGCTGGGAGTACAACAGTGAATACAACAGACAAGCCTTCTTGGAGCTTACATTCTAGTGAGGAAGAGAACCCCTTTCTTTGGCTCAGTGTCCAAGTGTATATTATTTGATGGCAAAAGACAGCACCTGAAACTTCTAATACCTGTCCCCATCTTGTCTCTCAGCACCTTTAGAAATAAGGTTTTGCTCTATGAAAAACCAACCCAGTTACATAATCATCTCAGTCTAACTCACCTGAAATATACCAGCCACATGATGATACTTTGTACTTCATAATGGGGCTACTTCTCATACTTTTTGCTTTAGCCATAAAAAGGAAAACAAATCTCTCCTTTTTACAAGAAAGTGCCCATTACCCATTGCAATTATGTAAAATGGAACTTTGTAGGATATAGTCAGCCTCTGGTTGCAACACACATTAGAGCTTTTAGACAGGGTCTTTGGTTTCTTATCTCATCTTGCTTCATGATCTTGTTCCTGCTCTATTTTAGTCTCTTTAGATATATCACTGTCTCAAGGTGTTTGTGCTGTTTATCTGTATCGGTTCCCACATCCCAGCTCTGTCTCCTTTCAGACCTGGAAACTCTTACCCAACCAAGCCTCTTCTGGTCTGAAGAAAAGAAGACTCTACTCTGACATTCCAATCTTGAAAGCTGACTCTGTTCCTGACAACTTCAATGTTTTTTACAGGCACAGCCACCCCCAGAGAGGCAGAAAGGGTAGGATGGAAGAAATCATCAGAAATGAGTTTGGGCACACAGTTGACTTTCTCCTTTTTGTCTTTAGATTAGTGGAATTAGTGAAAGCTTCTATGAACTCATGGAATTTTCAGCCTTTGGAATTCCCAGACGTCTTCAGGTTGTCTTTGAAGAATGCTTATTTTACAACGTGTGTTTTTCCTTGAAAAAAGAGAAAAGCAGAGTGGGTCTTGTTAGAGGGATAGCTGAGACTTGAGGATAACTCCCTTTTATTATGGACCTGCTATATCCCAGGCTTTGTGCAATGCACTTTACATGCTTTTTCACTTTTGACCTTCACAGCAATCTGGCAATAAATGAACTATACGTAACCTCATTTTACAAAGGAAGACATAGACATATAATCTTAGAGAGGTCACTTAGCTTGCCTAATATCAAGCAGTCATTATGTGGCTAGGTCAAGATTCAGTTCTGTTTGATACCAAAGAAATCCTTCAGTAGCTTATTAATATCGGTGTCAGGTTAAAATCATGAATACAAAAATATGTATAAAACATTAAGCATAGGATTTGTCCTTCTATATTCATTTTATAGCTGAACGGATTGAGGCAGAGTGTGTGGGATTTGCCTCAAAAATCACTAAGTGAAATAAGTGGTGGTCTGAATTGGATCCCTAGTCTTTCAAATTTTATTCCAAACTTTTTCTAACACAGCATGGTAATTCCAAGAGAAAACTGTCCATCTTTGAATTGGCTTGAGTTGTTGGTTAAAACCCAGGGTATGAACAGTCATAACACAGAGATTTTAAACATAGAGTTATAACACTGGCATTATGAAAATATTTAATGATGTTGAATTTAAGTATTTATTCAAAATATTTATTGCATGTCCTTTTATTGGTTATATTAAGCCTTTCTACTACTAAGCATCCCACATAAACTATTCTATTACCAGACCAAAACAAAAGATGAAATGCCCTTTCAAATTCAAGAAAATTGTCTTGTTCTATCTAGATTATCTATCTCCTCCTGAAAGACTGGTAGATATATAACAGGTGAGAATACAATAGGATATGTCTCTTTCCTCAAAGTGCCTTGTTAGGATATGCTGTTTGAAAAAGAGAAAAAACAGTTTAATCAGAATCACATAATCATTGAAAACAATCTTGTTTCAGTTGCCATCACTGCAAATGCAATTATGGCCAATTCTCATGAGTCTATGCTAATGGGAAGAGGGTGTAACATGGATGGTTGACAGTCTCAGATAATCCAAATAACTGATTTTCAGCATTTCCCCCACTAAACCTATTCACCAGAGTTACTAGCAAGTAATGGAAATTGCTGAATCTAGTTTCCTTCCTCTTCTCCCCACACCCAGGGCCCTCATACTAAGTCACCTTTTGATGGAAATATTAGTGAGCAATGAAATGGCCATAAACCTGTGGGAGGAAGAAGAGAGAAGGAAAGTCAATTAATCCTTGAATAAATAAGAACTATTTTAATCTGATGCTTTAGAAAGGGAAAGTTGTACTCCTGTAGAATATTGTTTTGATTACTATTTTTGTACAATAAGTACATCTCAAATACAATTTTATTAAATCCCTGTTACATAACTAATATAGCAATTTATTTTCTTTGTTTGAAAATATTAACATTACAGATAGGAAGTTTTCTTTGACATTTACCCTCAATCTCAGACCCACCTCCTTTTCTCAAAAGGAGCACAACAATCCTGATGCTTATTTATTATAAAAAGGGTTCAGCTTTTTATCCACCCAGATTTGTTCTATGTATTTATGCAGAAATTTGGTCAGAGAAAGTATGCATGGCCTTTTGTTTTGTTTTACAATAATGGTAGACCATCTAGATTGTTTAGGTATGTGGTAGACACTGTGGTGCATTGTCCAAATCCTTGTCTTCAATGAAGGACTCATTGCCTCCATGTGGAATGTTGTCGGCAGACAGTCTTCAGATGTCAAACCATTCAGGGACTGCCTCAGTTGCCCAGAAGCACCTCATCCTCACCCCTTTCAGATTTAGCCAACATTTAATAACTAACTCAGTTCCATTTAATACCACTGTGCAAATTCTTGTGCACATTCAATGCAAGACTGTGAATGTTGGCCCAACTTGGGACAACTCAGAATGAACTTTCTATATTCAGAGCTCTCTGTGGAGTGACCAAAGCTGCTGTTGGGCCTGCATTATAGTTCAACTTTTTTGTCTGACCAATCCTACTTGTTCAGATATCGATAGCATGAATAGTCTTTAATAAATATCCTGAATAGTAAACTCCATCTTACAGTCTGCTTCCAGGAAACCCATCCTATGACAAGACTCTTGCTTACTTTTTTACTCAGTGGTCTTAGAAGGCTCATTTGGGGTGCTTGGGTGGCTCAGTTGTTAAGCGTCTGCCTTCGGCTCAGGTCACAATCCCAGTGTTCTGGGATCGAGCCCCACATCAGGCTCCTCCGCTGGGAGCCTGCTTCTTCCTCTCCCACTCCCCCTGCTTGTGTTCCCTCTCTCTCTGGCTGTCTCTCTGTCAAATAAATAAATAAAATCTTAAAAGAAAAAAAAGTCTCATTTGCTAGTAAACATAGATCTGTCTTATTCTTTTATTATTCTTGTACTATTTGTGTCAGAAACTGAGTAGTTGTTCATTAAAGGCCTGGTTCCTGTTCTTCCCGAAGCTGTATCCAGACCACATCATGAATAGATATGGCTTAGGTTACTGCATTCTGTGGAAAGAAGTGATCTATGACACTTACCGGCCCAGTCTGTTAAAAATCTCATGAAGTCTTTGCTGCCCTTTGTCATCCCTTGCATGCTAGCTGAGTGCAGAAGATTTAGCAGAAGATTCCAAGGTCCCAGGAAAGGGCAGAGCCATGTATGAAATAAGGCCAGGAAACGGAATTACCAGGCTGCCCGCAAAACCCACACCAAAAAAAATTGTTTTAAAGATTTTATTTATTTGACAGAGAGAGGCAGCAAGAGAGGGAACACAAGCAGGGGGAGTGGGAGAGGGAGAAGCAGGCTTCTCGCTGAGCAGGGAGCCCAATGCGGGGCTCGATCCCAGAACACTGGGATTGTGACCTGAGCCGAAGGCAGACGCTTAACAGCTGAGCCACCCAGGCACCCCCCCACACATCAAATTTTTAATCTGTTGAAATATTTTGGGTAATTTCTTAGAGGAATTAGTCTCTCTTACTTAAAAGTGACAGGACTTTTTGATTGTTTCCAATTTCTCTCCCTATTGCAAACCCTGCCATTCTAAATATTTTGTGCTTGTCTTCTTGGTTATGTTTCTCTAGTGTTAAACACATAGAGAATTGCTAGGTCTCAAGATGCGTAAGCTTTAATACTCAAGAAATGTTTGTGCCCCGTTTTCCCAAATGGTTGTGCCAATTTCTGTTTTCATTAGTAGTGCATTGGAACACCTTTCTCTCCTATCTTTCAAACGTGGACTTCTAAGGGAGACTCTTCAGTTTTTACCCCTAAATATTTTCATGTGTAGTTGAATTTTAGTTTCACATCTCAAGTTCCAGAACATAAAATTTAAAAAATAGTAGACACGTGACACGTGCAGTTAATCTCTTTGAAAGCAGCCCCTAAGATTTATGTCGTGAAGTCACTCACCATTTTGCTGTAGGAAGGCTTTGAACTGTGTATGCCAAGGCAGACGCATACCCGTGTGTGAATATTCGCTCCTGAATGAGCCTAATCAAGTGCCAGATTCTACCTCAGACAGTTGCTGTTACCTATTCCTCATTCAGAAAGAAAAAAAAAAAAAAGCAATTATGATACTGGCTTCTATTTGCTGAGTTTGTAATCTATGCCAGGCCCTGTGCTAAGCATTTTATCTGCATTAACTTATTTGAGTCTCACAGTAAGTCTCTGATGTGGAAGTTTCTCTTATTTAGCCCTGCTTTTTAGATGAGAAAACTGAGGTGAAGGTGATAGAATTTACAGGTGAAAGAGCTGAAGTATAAACCTAAGACTGTCTGACTCTGGACTCAGGGCTGGAACTCTTTTCTCTTAGACTTTGTTTACGTACAACCCTCATTCCAAGTCGGAGGTGTCACACATTATTTAATTATATTGTACTGTACCTCACTGATGGAGATTAAGAGCTGTGGTAGTCTTTGTGTATGGGGGGATTAACCAGGTCATGAGGAGGTATGCTTTGTGACTGTGGAAGGTTTATTTTAATGGGTAGGACAACACACAGGAGGGTTAAGCTCTCTGTCTCAGCTTTGAGGGGAAAAAAATTAAAAGTATACAGTTCCATAAGTCATTTAAAGGTTTTAAAAAAATAAAAACAGTAAAATCTGCATTCTGGGTGGCTGCTTGCAAAAGCAGCTGTAATCACTTGGCCAAATCACATCTTGCTCAGTGCTCCTCCCTGAACTTCCTTTGTCCTCAAACTGAATATAATGCAGAGGAGGTCTGTGTGGGTCTGGGACAAGATGGAATTTGGACCAGCTGTTTCCAAAGGTTACATTAGAAACTCAAAAGCTAAAAGGGGTTGCTGTGAAAACTGTCTTCTGAAGTCGGAGTTCCCACATTGTATCTCGTGTCTGTACTGAGAAACTACGGTAGGGCTGGAGCTGGCAACACATAAATCTTCCCAAGATGAACAAAATGTTAGGCCCTATCGATGAGGCGCAAGGACATATTTGACTTCCCAAATTTCTTCCATTTTTGTGGTTTTTGAGGTTGCAGGAGAATTCAAACCTCTCTGGGCTCAAGTTCATGTAGTCTTGACAAAATATGACTTCCTGTGTCAGCAAAAGAAGGTTTTGATTAAAAAAAATTGAGGACAATTAGATGAAATAGTTTTTACCAACTATAAATGAATCAAGGTTAGATTTCTTTTAAAATATACAGGGGTCAAAAATCTGGGAACGAAACATAAGTAACAGACTCATTTGGCATTTCCTCGGGCCATGCCACGTTGGAAAACCGTGAGTTCCTGTAAATCCCAAACTTGGTAAAAGGACAATCAGTGCATGAAGAGAAAGAAGACTAAATGGGGATGTGTAATCATTGGATAGAAGGCTGAAATTTTGTTTCTTCCCAGGCAAATGTGTTTCTTTAAAGCTGTCATCCATTTGTGTAATGATATATGTTTGTTCATTTAAGCAACGTCTATTCTTGCTTTGTGTCCAATAAAGTTGTAAACTTGCTCTATAGCAGAGAATGAAATAGACACAATCTCTTACAGTCTTTGAGGGAAGAGATAAGGAAACAGGCACAATTATTTGTAAACAAGTATTTGCACACTGAGACAGTTGCTATGAAGAAAGTAACTGGGGTACTCTGATAAAGAACGAAGGGGGAGACCTATGTAGATAAAGCCCACAGGGCCAATGTGTCTGAAGAGGCACTGTCTGATGGGGACACGAGCAGAATGAGACCTGGCAAAGTTTCTCAGGCTGGGGGGCTGCTCATGTGAAGACTCTGAGACTGGGAAAACTTTGGGCTGATTGGAGGCTGTGGCGGGACCATACTGGGACAGTGGGAGGCTGGCTCGAGCAGGGGCCAGTTGGCCTCAGACAGTGAAATTGCTCTGGAGAGTTTTAAACGGGGAGGTGACATGGTCCGATTTACATTTTAGAATTATCAGTCCAGCAGCGATGTTCACACTCTATCTGGGGAAGATAGGTCGGCAAAGGAGTACAGTGGAAGCAGGGAATTTAGATAATGCACGTTTATAACAGTTCAAGTGCAGCAGGGCAGAGGAACAAGAGTGAGATGTACCTATTTATCTGTTCTCTTGTCATTGGTTGGACCTCCATCAAAGCTGACATGCATGTGAAATGTTTGTGTAAGTTCGATTATGTTGCATGAATTCCATTAAGCATTCTCAGGGGAAATAACAATTAGGGAAACCGCAAGGCCATTACTGCAGCTTGAAACTGTCAATTGCCAGAGACTACAAGTAACCAAAGCACCCATATCTGTGACTGTAGTAATGCACACAATAATTGAACTTCTGGGTTTCTGCGAGTGTTTGCATGTGATATGCGATTTATGTGGTTGCCATGTAGTGAGCTCCTTGGGCAAGGATATTAGAAGGTGCACTTGGCCTTGGTCTCTCTTCCATTTCCTTAATGTGAGAGTGAATGGAGAAGGTAGAGAATTACCAGCAAAATGAGGCTTTTATTTTTCTGTGTGTATGTTCATGAAATACCTTAAAAGAAAGGAAGGCATGCCATCTGTTTTCAAATGGCAGTGTGTGGAGACTCAGGAGCTGTCAGTTTTAAAGCTCCAGTTGAGATCTTTGACTGGCCTCCACATGTTCCACTCTTGGAGATGGGCTTCATCAAAAGCAGACAGTTTTTAAGCTGTGCTGAGCCAAGGTCTTATCTGTAAATTTGTTTTTATTTTAGTATTTCATTGTTCACCAAAAAATATCTATGGAGTTCTAAGGTTATTCATGAACTCATTGTTTTGGGGAAGAGGAATTGAATGTCCTAGACAGTAGGATTGCTAACTGAACGTTCATTCGAGATCTGTGGCCATGAATTTAAAATGCTGTCGATCAGCACTTTTACTTTTAAACAGTCACAATGCCATATTCTTCTAAGTCAAATAATCTCTTCAGTGGGAACTTGCTGTAATTTATTTCCCTTGGTATCTGTGGTTTGAGTCTTCTTTCATTGAGTGATAGATATTTCTTGAGTGTCTATTATGAGCCAAGCACTGTGTTGACAGAATCATCAGTAATAAGATAAGGGAGGCAGAATGAAAAAATAAAAAGAAGGTAGAAGTTAGGAGAGAGGGATGAAAAATAACTCAGGAAAAGAAAGTTGAAAATCCCTCTAGTGTTCACTTTTTAGTCTGTCATTTTCCATCTATATGACCTTGGGTGAATCACTTTATCTACGTCTTTGTTGCCTCTCTGAATTTGAAGTCTTAATTAAACTATAGACTCCTTGGTGGCCTTACAGGGAAAGGTGTAACTGAAGTGTCACATATGACACATATTTTATATTTCTGATTTCTCTGAAACTGATAAGCTCCAAGGATTTTGGTATCTCATTTAACAGGTAGCAACAACAAGCAACTTTGATAAAGTTCTCCTCAGAGGTTGAGAACTTAGTGAAATTTTCTGTTCAGAAAAGAAAAAGAAAAAACAGAAATTGCTATTCAGCAGACTTATTTGCTCTGAGATTTTCCAGTTTCACCTAGAAGATAAGAACACAAGATCTTGGGGGCCTTTATTAGAGGTTGTGTGTGTGTGTGTGTGGTTATGTATGTGTGTGTGTGTGAAGCTGAGTTGTGTTTGGGCAGTGTTGGCCATCGATCTTTTTTTTATATCAAGAATATAAAACATTTGGGACAGGGAAACAAAGTCCCATCTCATTTGCTTTTACATTTGTTCATTTCTGGTCTCCATGTTGACATAATCCAAGTGCTAATTTAGCCAAGGATGGCTAATCCCCTAGAAGCTGCAACAGTTAGGCACATAATTCAGTGCCACGTTACGGGCACTGTTCATTTCAGCTTCTCAGATTTGTGAAGGAGAAGGGTTAAATTGTGTTTGCTCCATGAAGCAGAAACAATACTAAAAAATCTAAAATTACATAGAACTTACCATCATCCATGCTGTTATACCAGCCTTTCCAACTCCATTGTCTATGGGAGTGGTTCTCAATCTGGAGCAGTTTTCCCCCCAGGGGACATTTACAATGTCTAGACACTTTTTGATTGTCATGGCTCAGAGATGGAGGCAGAGGCCAGGGATGCTGCAAAACATCCAACAATGCACAGGATGGCCTCACAATGAAGTGTTACCTGGACCAAAATGTCCCCAATGACAATGCTGAGGGTAAGAAAGCTGGGACTACTTCACCCCTTTAAATCCAGAGTCCATATGCCAAGTTTCTAAGTTTGTAAGCTTGCTAAGACAAAAAGCTAAAAATTGAATTGAATTTAGATTTTAACATACGTCGATAGTTATCTGATACAAGGTGCTTTTAAGTGTGTACCATCAAATGTAAGACAGGTCAATTTGTAATAATAAAAATAATAATTCCTTACATATATAAGCTACTTTATAGTGCATAAAACAAATTTACATGTATCACTGTGCTTATCACTTCAATCCTATTAAAGAGTTATGGCTGGCATCATAACCATTTTATAGAAACAGAATTATTTTTGCCTGTTGAATCCCTTGAAATGGCTTTTCAGCTTGTTATAACACCTTAATTATTGAGAAGTCACCAACACATCTGTCACATGTCATGTATTTCTGGAAGGAAATGTTGGGCTGCTCATGTCTCTTACCCTGGGTGTGAGTAAACTCACCTGAGAGGAAAATGGAACTTTAGAGACTACCTTGGAAGTGGTAAATTGTATAGCATGCCACAACTGTGCCATACATCTGATTTGTAAAAATTCTTTTTTTTTTTTTTTTTGGAAGGCAGCAGAAAATATTGGAAATGTCATTTTTACTTGAGCTGCCTTCTTTTATAGAACCTGAAATAGAATGAGGTTATGAACAGGGAAAATTCCTGACCTCTGATCTACGCTTTGTATGGCTTTACCATGCTATAATCCACAGACCATAACTTGAACATTTAGTGAAGAAAAAATCAGGGATATCACAGGCTAAGCTGTTGGTGGGGTCTCCTTGGCAAGCCAAAAGAATATGAATATAAATGTGTCAAATCCAGTAGACACTTAGTGGACCTCTTTTGATTCTGGAAATGTCTTAAAGACAGTGTCAAGAGACAATCAAGCCAGACACAAGGATTCAGAGGAATACTTGCTGAATGTGAATTGAGTTCTTGCCTTGTTCAGGTCTGGCACAGAGCATATTGCTTTGAACCCAGGTTTTAGCAGGAGACAGACCCAGGGTGAAGTGCTGGTTTGAGCACTAGCTCACTCTGTGAAATTACAGCAATTACACAATGCTGGATGTCCTCGTCCACCAGATGGGATGGTACTCTTTAGGGCAGCAGAGAGGATTAAAGCTGTGATGTAATGGACTTAGCAGTGCCAGGCACATTGTAAGCCCTTGAGGACAGCAAATCCTTCTTGAAGAAGCTGTGAAGTTTTGATTATGGCTATCCTTGCTGGTATGACTCTTTTTGTGATACTTCCTTAGTGTGTCTGTATGTTCACTCTTGCCTGTGTGCAATGCCACGATCCTAAATCAGACCCTTGACATGTTTTGTAAACATCCCCTGAATGAGATCAAACCTTCCCTCTACTTAAAACCCTTCAAAGAACTTTCCTAAAGCAGTAAATCTTCCTCTGCCTGCTCTTTAAATGTTGGAGAGCCTTAGGTTTTTCTCGTTATCCAATTGCTTCTCTTTGGGATTTCCTGATGCTGTATTTTAATAAGCATTGTATACACCAGTGTTCACAGAAGCACTACTCACAATGGCCAAAAGAGGGAAGCAACCCAGATGTCCATCAACACATGAATGGATAAACAAAATGTGGTATATACACACAATGGACTATTATTTATCCTTAAGAAGAAAGGCAATTCTGACAGATGTGACAACATGGAACAACCTTGAGGACGTTTTGCTAGGTGAAAAAAGTCAGTCACAAAAGGCCAAATACTGCATGATTTCATTCACTGAAATACCTAGAAAACTCAAATCTGTAGAGATGTAAAGCAGAAGAGTGGTTACCAGGGGTTGGGGGAGAATAGGGAGTGATTGCTTAATGAATCGGGAAATTTTGGTTTGGGATAAATGAAAGAGTTCTGGAGATGGAGGGTGGTGATTGTTGCACAACAGTATCCATGCAAGTCGTGCCCCTGAATTGTATACTTAAAAATGGTTAAAGTGGTACATTTTGTTACATATATTTTATCACAGTAGAGAAGATTTTTAAAATACCATAGAATAATAAAAGAAAAATCGCTAATAATTATTGAATACCATGTACCAGGCATTGGGCCAGTCGTGTTAGGTATAGTCATTAATTTAAACCTCACGTGAACTCTTAGAGATCAGTGCTATGGCTGTTTCCATTGACCAACAAGAAAATTAAAGCCCTGAGAGGTTGAGTAAGCCCAAGATCACACAGCTAAAAAGTTGCAGAGCTGAGATCAAAACCCAGGTATCAAGAGCCAAATTCTTAATCCCTATGTTCACCCCCTTACCTGGTGCCTATATGTTGACAACCACCACATTTTGAATCTCTAGCCCAGACCTCAGAAGAATGACAATGATGATGGTGATATTGATGTTTTACTAACAATATTTTCAGCCTCTTCAAAAAAATATAAAATAGTGCCCATCATCCCGATTTAAAGATGAGAAATCTGAAGCATAGGGAGGTTAAATAACTTGTTCAAGTTCACTCATGCATGGCAAAGCCAAAATTTAAACCTAGGTTGTCCGATTTAAAGCCATATTCTTTTTTTTTTTTAATGATTTTTTATTATATTATGTTAGTCACCATACAGTATATCCCCGGTTTCCGATGTAAGGCTCGATGATTCATTAGTTGCGTATAACACCCAGTGCACCATGCAATACGTGCCCTCCTTACTACCCATCATTGGTCTATCCCATTCCCCCACCCCCCTCCCCTCTGAGGCCCTCAGTTTGTTTCTCATAGTCCATAGTCTCTCATGTTTCATTCCCCCTTCTGATTACCCCCCCTTTCTTTATCCCTTTCTTCTCCTACCGATCTTCCTAGTTCTTATGTTCCATAGATGAGAGAAATCATATGATAGTTGTCTTTCTCTGCTTGACTTATTTCACTTAGCATTATCTCCTCCAGTGCCGTCCATGTTGCAGCAAATGTTGAGAACTCGTTCTTTCTGATAGCTGAGTAATATTCCATTGTATATATGGACCACAACTTCTTAATCCAGTCATCTGTTGAAGGGCATCTCGGCTCCTTCCACGATTTAGTTATTGTGGACATTGCTGTAAAGCCATATTCTTAAATATAACTATGTTCCTGAATATCCCACAAGCACCCTATTCTAAGATAAACTCTCTTTTCTTCATATTTTAAAATATCTGAGCTGGGAATATAACTTACCTGCATCAGTACAGTTGTTCTCCCTATAATCCAGTATTAACTTGACGGATGAACTTTGCAGAACTCAGGAAATAGGGTGTTTCTCGCTCTAGATCTACTAAGTGCTCCAAAGAAGTTTATTAAAACATGATCCAGGGGCACCTGGGTAGCTTAGTCGGTTAAGCGTCTGCCTTCGGCTCAGGTCATGATCCCAGGGTCCTGGGATAGAGCCCCGAGTCAGGCTTCCTGCTCAGGGGGAGCCTGCTTCTCCTGCTGCTGCTCCCCTCCATCGTTGCTCTCTCTCACTATCTCTCCATCTCTCAAATAAATAAATAAAAATCTTAAAAAAAAACAAAAAACAAAAACATGATCTGCCTCACGATTACCAAAACCTGGTCCTTGGGTATAGATCTAGATGAAAGGATCAGGAACTCAAGTGAGAAGAACAAGTATGTACGGAAGGGAATCCTCTTTCAGACCTCAGTGAGTTGCTTCAGGGGCCAGAAAGCTTTGGCTATCCCAAGGCAGATGTAGAGAACGTGTCTATGTAATTTTTTAAAGTGTAAGCCATTTTACATGATTTTGATCACCCCTATTACAGCCACGTTTCTCTGTTGCCCATGCTTCTTTCCCTTCTCAGTGAGCATTGCTGTCTCATTTCTAAGAACTGAGACCCTCGGTGCCTCTAGGTCTTTCGGGGGCAGTGACATCTTGTATCAACTCACATTGTTGCCTCTTTATCAGTTTTACAATTGCGCTCAGAAACTCCACAAGATGGAACTGGACAACTTGGAGCCCAAATACCATTCTAAGACTTAAATCCCTGACCCCCAGAGAGACCCTAAGAGATGCTGTGGAATGCAAACTCCACCAACAAATCCCATCTGCTTTGTTCTGTGAAAAAGTTCCCTAACAACCATGAATCATTAGGCATCATAAGTAAAGGGCCAATTTTCCTGCTGTATAAAACCAGCTTTTTATAAAAACAGGCATCCTTGATGACATGGGTAGAATTAAATGACCCGAAAGCAATTTTTTAACAAAGAAAGTAGTGGCTAAGTGTTTTTGCGGTCATTCCCCCCCACCCCCCCGGAGTATATCTTGTCCTGCCTGTACCCAGATCTAGATCTGGAAAAATTTACTTGTAATAATAATTAGACATTACCATGACAACTGCAATGTTTAAACATTGCTGGTGGCAGAAAAAATTACTTCCCAAGGAAAAAATTTTTTGAGGAAATACACGTAATTTTTCAAGGCACAACAAAAATATGTATGGTTACCTTAAAATATACTATAATTTTCCCGATTATTACTGATAAGATAAATCCAAAATGCAGTTGAAATTTCAGTGTGATGAAGTCACAGTGAATTTGAAGGTTGACTTGACTGGTATTACCTTCTAGAAGGAGAGGAAAGAGCTTGTGCTTGGAGAGGGCCGTGAGTTACTCTAGTCATCAAATATTCATGCTATAAAAAAACTCTGCAAAATAAAATGATGGTTCCTAAATAAATGTCAAGAGTTAGATGGCATTCAGTGAATGGTTCTAGGATGAGTGCAAACAGTGATTCTTTAATTAAAAGCAAGCAAAAAATAACTAATTAAATGTCATGATGGGACGGGGAAAGTATAGGGGAAAAAAGGGCTCGGCAGAGAATTAGACTCTGATCCTGAGGAGAGGGCAGCTGGGGCACCTTCCTCATTTCTGCAGAGCTGGGTTCAAATAATGCCAAATAGTACCACACTAGCAAGATTGCATCCGCAGAACGGAGGTCCTTAGCTAGGGAAGAAGCCTGCAGTAAATGCATCTGGGAATATATGTTGCTACTATTAAGAGTAATAATAATGACCACCGAGCGAGTACCTAATCTGTCCCAGGGGGTTCGAAAGCAGATGAAGCTTGTGTGTTGGGTACCAGTGAAGCACATAAAACCTTTTTTTTTTTTTTTTGCCAGAAATTGCTGTTTAGTATTTCTCAAAAAGCATTGAATGCGTCTCAGAGGAAAACTTGGAAAGCTGCTGAACTACCTTTGTTCTTATTTTGAATTGGTATTGTTTTTATTTTAAAGTATATAATAGGAGGGGCTAGGCAGCACCATAATCTTTTCAGTATCAAAAGCTCTAAAGTTTGGCTGGGACTACAGGGTCTCCACCACCACTCCTTCGTTAACTAGTTGCCATTAGGTCATGCCAGGACTGGGAGAAAACTGGGGCATGCAACTTTAAGTGAGATTGGAGCACCCATCTCCCACCTTCCCTGAATTTGCTCCAAACCACTTGACGGCAGCACCTCCTGTCCATCCTGGAGACACTGCCTGTTGCAAATCCCCCTTGTTGTTTTTATCTGAACTTTGCGTCTGATTCCATATCATCACTCCCCAGGATATTTCTACCCAGGTTGAAAACACACATCCCACTTCCAGGCATCTGCTTCACGTTTCCTGGATGGCCCAGTAATGTGTTTGTTTAGTTCACTTCACATTAGACTATAGATTTTGCCAGTGGCCTTTTGAACACCAGCCTCAGGATGTTTGTTTTTGTAAGTTTTTGTCTTATCTCACTTCCTCTGAAAAAGCCTCACTTTTCACAGCTTGGCTGAAGCCTGAATAAGCAGCTCTCTGTGCCTTGCTGAGACATCTTGCCAATGCATGAGGCTAAATGATTTGCAGTTTCGAAAATCATAACCATTCTGCATTGCAGCATTTCACCAAATAGGCAGAAAAGCATTCTAAGAACATGGAGGAGAGTAAAGTGCATCAGCAGTGGTCTCTCTGCCTCCTTTCTCTCCCTCCCTCCCTCTCTCCCTTTTCACCCCGCCCCCTTCTCTCTTACTCCTTCCTGGAACAAGGGAAGCACCTGGGGAACTTGTTAAAATGCAGATTTGTCTTAAGTACTTAGTGTTTGATGTCATTAACAGTTTCCTAAAACTCTACAGTGTAGAAAGATTTAGATACTAAACTGTGCATTGTACATAGTTCTAATGCATCGTATGGACCACCAGTACTTCTATAATGGTAGATTGTGCATTCAGACTTTTAAGCATTAAACATAAATAACTTCTAAAAAAAAAAAATAATAAAATAAAATGCAAATTTGCAGACCACATCCTCAGAGATTCAGACTCAAAACAGCTGAATGAGCCCTGGGAATCTTTTTAACACATCCTGCAACATCACCCCTGTCATTTTGATGAAGTAATTAGTAGAATCTGAACGTGAAGAAACCCCAGTAAACTGGTTATAATCTTATATTTGAACATCACCATCTCGGATATGGCTTTGAATTCTAGCTCAGTAATTGCCTGGCTGGGTAACCTTCTGAACTCCAGTTTCCCTCAAATGTGGAGAAAAGGTTTTGTGAGAATTCAGTGGGCTAGGTGCAAAGTAAATGTTCAATAAATACTAGTTCTCATTTTTAAATCATTGTATTCAAGAAACACAAAATGAAAATAGTAGAAAATAAATCTTATTAGTGGTCTTGTAGGGGGAGCAAGTAGTCTTGGTCTATGTGAAACTAAAGGCAAAACTTGGACCAATGTATGCAAGACAGAAGGCAAGTGCCTAGCTCTTTTATTTTCAGTGATCTACAGCCCATATCCCTCCCTTAACTTGGTCTGTTCCTCAGCCCCATCTCCCCTTAGCATCCTTAGGGAGATTTCTTGAGTTCACTTCCTCAGGGAGCCTGACCTCCCTGACCTGCAGGTTAAATCCACATCACCAGTTACTTCCTCTTGATGTGTTCCTCACGTGTTATTGTTAATTACTAGTTTCATGTCTGTCTTCCTGCTGGACTGTGAGCTCCTCTAAGGAATTGGAGTTTGTAAGCTATCATGGCCTAATTTCTAACTGGAAAGTCATAGTATGAGCCTCATAACATATCTTTTGAGGGAGTAAATAAATGTAAGAATGTAAGGAAGATTTTTAAAAAAACTCATTAGTGCTTTTCAACAATGGAATGGGATGTCTTAGGGATACTCACTTGCCTGTCATGGCAGGTCCATTCAAATGAACCACTTGGATATATTGCTAAGGAAATCCCTGTAGGGACCCTTAGTTCTCTTTCTGTTGGCCAGTTTTCCAGAGCACCTTGAGAAAATCTTGGGCAGTTTCTTAAAGAAAGACAAAGTCATAATGAAGAGCTTTGTTTTGCCATTAGCAAGGAGTTAGACAAATTGCACAAGGAAATGCCAGATGACAACATCAATTTTAATTATGTCTCAGTGAAACACCTGAAGGTACCATTTAAATGATGCACTGCTACAGTTTGCAGGACCTCCGCAGGATGAAGGGAGAATTAATGAGGTAGAGACAGAATGATTTTATTTACGAATCTACTCCTAGCTTTGCTCCATTTAATTTTTTTTCTTTCTTCATATGGAGAAATTTTAGCTTGGCATTAATGTTCCCACAAAGGAAAGGTGATTCACGAGCTGAATGAATTAAGCATTCTACCAGACTTGTTCTCAAAAGTTGGAAAAACAGCAAAAATCACACATTATTTCAAGCCTGGAAAAGCTGAGCTAATATTTTTTCTCCATTGTCTTTCATTTTCTGCTTCTGGCCAAAAATAGAAAGCCACTTTTATATCCTTTTAAATGTGTTCTTAGGGGAAAAAGCATCTTCCCAGTGGAAGCAGGAACAGAGAATACATGCTCAGTTCTATTTCTTTTGGCAGATAGACTTCATTTGAATTTTGCTCATATGGCTGGAGTTTTCATTACTGCAAAATAAAAGGCTACCTGGCAGCTTAGAAAAGGTGAAGAAGACCATATAACTCCTAGCCATGTTCTTAATCATTATAGCTTAACTAAACTCCCTCTATTGGCCAATTTCTCTGAGTATTTATATTCCATTATTATCAAAGAAAATCAAGAGTGCCATATAGAATGACAGTTAACTGTGACAAGCATGTAAGCTTGCATAAATTATGCATTCATTCTTCATTTATTTGCAAAATTACGGAGATGCAAGTTTTCAGGTATTTCTATACATTTCTCTAGGCATTACTTGGAGCCCATTTGTTTCCTTTTGGGAAAGAAAATACACTGAAAACGAAGACAAAATGTACTCTCTGGTACAGTGTTAATAGTTCCAGTAACAGACTACCTGTGGGTTCTGGGAGGTCATTTTGCAAAGGCTCTGGACTTAGTCTGGTTGATGAAAGCCCCTGATACTTGTTAGTAGTTTGAGCTTTATCAGGTTTATCCCTTGCCATAAATACAAAGAAAAGCCAGTTTGGGGACAACCATATCATCAGATAGGAAAGGACTGAGACATTGTGTGGAGATAAACCCCTTCCATATTATACATCCAATGAAGTTGGTGAGAAAGAAGAGCATACTGTCTCTCTCCTATGTGGAAAAAGGAACAAGAGAAGGATTACTTAAGCAATTTCCAAAGTGAATTCCTTAGATATTCTATGGTCAAAAAGGTTTTGCACAGTAACTCCATACTATTTCTATTTTTGGAGAGTCATATGCATTTTAGTCAATTAAAGACCTTAGGGATTCCTGAAGGCACGTGTACTTTTATTTAACTTAACTTTTCCCAATTTCATTTGACCCCTATTTTACAGCACACCTATTAATGATAACTAGACTTCAATTAAAAAATAGTACCTTAACCCATAAGCCCCTCTGTACCCCTACACCCAGCTGTTCTCTTCCTTCAGACTCTATGTATTGTGAGGATAATCTATAGTAGTTCCAGTACTTTCCAATCTCATGTGTCATGACTTGTCATATTATAGACAAGTACAATGCAAATTATGGTAATTGATTGCCACACATATACATAATGAATTATTACTATTTTTCTACTCAATGATTTTTGACTGTCTTTACCTGCCATAAAATATTCTGCGAATTCTATTTTATAAATTGATGAAATACTGTCTCAGTAGGGGATCACTAGCATGGGGAAAAGCATTCAACCACAACTTACCAGTTGGAAATTCCATTCTGATGAGCTAACAGGTATGCACGGGGTGACCCAACGTGGCTATGAGGCATATTTGTGTACTGACTGTGGAGTCCTCTCTACTTGCCCATTGTTTGGTGTCTACTTACCCAGCATGAAGTCAGATATGAGCACTGTGACTGGCGCCTTCTGTTTCACTGCCCACCTCACTCCAAGCGTTTTACGGGCAGCTGGTGCTCCATCATCCAAATGACTACCCTCATTTCCTGTGTCAGGTACACGTCACTTTTCTTGTCTTGGTTTCTGCAAGAGGCCGCAGGCCAGATGGAGGAAAACTGAGGGATGATCCATCAAGTGTGCCTGCAATGTTTGGAGGATTTTCACTTCCTTTCAATTAGGAGCAGGCTGTTCTCAGAGGATCCCCCTACCTCCACTGCCCTACTTTCTTTCAAAGCAGACAGCCAGAATTTCATTTTTCTCTCAGAGCTAGGACTCTGGGAAAAAAGCGGCCAGGTGGGAAAGAGGTAACTGACAGGGGAAAGTTATATTCAAATAGACGGATGGGCGCAGGTAGAATTCCAGGTGTTTTCCAGATAGACCTGTAAGCTAATATCAGGTTTTATATTCCCATTTGGAGATCTCTAGTGTCTTTTTTTGTCATTGTTTCCCAGTAGAATATATTGTCTCCTTTTTATTCCCTTAAAAAATAATCCATACTCATTGTTCAAAATTGAAACTATTCAAATGAGCAAAACAAAGAAAACAAGTCACTCATAAAACCACTACTCAAACAGAATCATAATGTTATAATGTATTTCTCCTAGTCTTGTTCCTTACATAAATATTTGTAGTTTATTTTAAAACACTGGAATATCTGTGTATGATGTATTATAAACATCTTTTTCCACCTCACTGTACACCTCCGTTGTTTTTCATGCCATGGCATATTCTTCTATGATATCATTTCTGGAGGCTGCAGGAAATCCCTTCCATCGGTCTGTGTGTGTTGACGTTTGATCCATGCCTCATGCAATTCAAAGTAGTGATTCAGTGTTTCAGATTGTTTTTTATTATAAACAGGGCTATGGTTAATACCCCTGTAACTGAGTCTTGCACACACCCTTCCTTGACTTTGTACTGTTTTTGCTTTTCTTGTGAGATAAAATAAACACAGAAAAGTGCATAAACCAATTTTTCAGTTATTGAACAATTGTAAAAATGGACATCCATGATTGCATGGCAGTATGAATATACTTAATGCTGTAGAACTGTATACATAAAAATGATTAAAATGGTAAATTTGACATTATATATATTTACCACAATAAGAAAAGAAAGAAAAAAAGAACACTTATATAATTACTATCTTGGGCCAAAAAAAGATCATTGCTGCAGCCTATGAGCCTCTCCCTGTCACAACTCCCTTGGACTCTCCTAGAGATAACATTATGATATCCTTCTCTTCTTCTTAGTTTTACTTAGTAGGAATGACTACCCCAAAGTATCTGTTTTTGAACTTATATAGAAATGAAATCATAGTTTTGTATCTGACTTCTTTGGCTCAATATATGTTTGCAAGATTTATCCATGTAGTTTGTTCATTTACACTGCTGCATGGCATATCATCGTGTACGTATACTGTAATTTATCCATTGTACTCAGGGTGGATATCCCAGTTTTGATCTACTGCAGTGTGCAGTCAACCTAGGGCCCATGTACCATTTTCTATGGTACCCACCCAAGGTTGAAATCACTGAGTCATGGGACAAGTATATCTTTAACTTGAAGAGTTAATAGCCAAATAGATGATTATATTATTTACACTAGTTGTGTAAAAGAATTCCCAATGTTCTATGTTCTCCTGGCATTTGGTACTTTCAGACTTTAAAATCTTTTTCCTCAATCTAGAAGATGTACACAATAGCATTTCATTTTGGTTTTTCTTTGCATATGTTGTGTTATTAATGAGGTAAGTAGAATGCCTTTTCATTTTTTAATGTATTGATCATTTGTAAAACAAAAGACTTGAGTCTCTTGCAGACTTTTTTCTGTTGTCTTGCCTATTTTTTCTTATTGTTTTGGGAGAGTTCTTTTTGTCTTCTGAGAAAGAGCCCTTCATTGGTTATGTGTTTCCCCAATCTATAGATTTTTCACTCTGTTAATGGTGTATTTTCTTTTTTACTGTAGTCAAATATATAACATTTTCCTTATTTGTTCTTTGTATTTTAAGACATTCTTATCTACACTGCAGTCATGAAAACATTCTTCTATATTATTTTATAAGTTGAATGGCTTATTCTCTATTTAAATCAGAAACTAATTGGAATTATGTAAAGGATGTTATGTGGAGGTATATATATATATTTATGTGTGTATATATATGTGCATATATATATATTTATGTGTGTATATATGTGCATATATATTTATGTGTGTATATATATGTGCATATATATATATTTATGTGTGTACTTTTTCTTCTTTAAAAAAAAAATATGGATACCCATTGTCTTAGCAACATTTATTGAAGTCTGTCCTTTCCCTTCCAGACTCCACGCTACCTCTGTCATACAGCATATGCCCATATTATACACATAGGTCTGTTTCTGGGTTTGCTGCTCTTTTCCACTAGTCTGTTTACCTGTCCTTATCCACAGTTAACTCTGACATAGTAATTCTTGATCTCTGGCAGGACACATGCTTCCATACTGTTGTTCTTGGCTGTTTCTCATCCTTTGCAGTTCCCCATATACATGTTAGGTTCAGCTTACTATATTGTTGAAAAATTTGGAAATTTGATTGGGATTATATTGGAGGAGAATTTGTATCTTTATGATATTGAAGCTTTCAATCTATGACCATTTACTTAGGTATTCTTTAATGTCCATGAATATTTTATAATTTGTTCAGTAGAAGTCTTAAAACTCTTTGTTAGATTTTTTCTTATGCATTTTTGATGCTATTGTGAATGTTATTTTTTTTTAATTATGATTTATTTTTTAGTATATGGTACAATTGATTTTTATATTGATACCTAGAAAACATGTTTATTTTATTAATACAAGTAGCATATCTATAGTTTTTTAGGGGTTTTATACATATAAAATCATATCATTTTTAAGTGACAATTATTTTTTCTTCCTTTTTAATCTTTATGCCTTTCCTCTCTCCCTCTCTCTTTCTTTCTTTTTTTTTTTTTTTTTTTGCCTCACTGCACTGGCTGGAACCTTCTGTATAATTCTGATTAGAAGGAATAGTGTGGAATTTTGTCTTTTTCTTGATCTCAGAGTGGGAATACACCTTCAAGTCTGAGGACTTGTGCGGTTCTTTTTGTGACTCTTCTTTATCAGATTAAGGAAGCTAGGTCCCTTCTATTCCTAGTTTGCTCCAGGGTTTTCTTTTTTATCATGAACGAATGTAGAATTTTTTTCAAATACTTTTTCTGCACGCTTTGAGATCATTTTATGAGTATTTTCTTTTCATGTTTCAGTTATCTATTATTTTATAAGAAGCCATGCCAGTATTTGGTGGATTGGAACTACTATATTACTAGACCTTACACATCTGTGGGTTGAGAGGGCTCAACAAGATGATTGTTTTGCCACTCTTGTTTGGCTGCTCTTATGCAGTCATAATGAAAAGATACCTGGGGCTGCAGTCATGTGGTAGCTCAGCTTGGACATCAGAATGTTTTGGATGGCTTATTACATGTCTGGCACCTCGGTAAAGATGGCTAGAAGTCCCAGTGCAGCTGGAATGTTGGGATGGCTGGCCAGTCTTTCTCCACATAGACTCAAGGCCTCTTTCTCTCTCTCTCTGGCATCCAGAAGTTCTCTCCATCTGGGTAGCAGACTTCTTACATGGTGACCCAAAGTGCACAGTAGGAGCTGCCAGGCCTTCCTAAGACATGTTTCTGAAATCGGCACAACATCACTTCTGCCACATTCAGTTGGTTAAAGGAAGTCACAGGCCAGCGCAGATTCAGTGCCAGAAGGCCTATACAAGGATATGATGCCAAAAGACCATACCACAATATATTAATGTGGTGAATTACATCAATTAGATTTTCTAATGTCTACTAGCCCTACATACTTGGGATAAACCCAAGTCTTAATGAATTATTTTCAAATCTATTATATTACTTGTTTAGGTTGGCTCATTTTCACTTTTCCTTCATAATATATTTCAAGGAAAATTATAGGTCATCCTTGCCCTTAAAAAGAATCTAATAATACTCTTACATGAAAGTAGTTGAATAGATGAATCTGGAGAGTGTAATACTAAGCAAAATAACTCAGTCAGAGAAAGACAAATACCACATGATCTACTCATAGGTGGAATTTAAGAAACAAAAGAAATGAGCAAAAGGGAAAAAAGAGAGGGACAACCAAGAAACAGACTCTTAACTATAGAGAACAGACTGATGGTTACCCAAGGGGAGGTGGGTGGGGGATGGGTAAAATAGGCAATGGGAATTAAGGAGTGCACTTGTGGTGATGAGTACTGGGTGATGTATGGAAGTGTTGAATCACTACATTGTACACCTGAAACTAGAATAACACTGTATCTTAACTGTGCTGGAATTTAAAATAAAATTAAAAATAGTTGAGGCACCAAGTACTCTTCTCTCCTCATATATATGCCCTAAGATGAAACTTCTTTGATCTTGCCATGGAGGGGGTGGGACATTGAAACAATTTTATTGCTGCCAGCAAGGCAGGCATCAGAACCTAAGCAGCCATGATTTCACTTGGTGACTCACTGTCACATTGGCATATCCTGTTCCCTGCTGATGGTGCTACCTTTTACACAAAAGCATTCAGAACACCCTGCATTGACAATGAGGTGAGTGTCCCTCACTGCCGCCTCTTCTGTGCAAACTTACAGCGGTTGCATTGGAAGGATTTTGACAGAAACTTCCTTAAGTCCTATGGTGCCCAACTAATGGAGGGTGACTCATGCCTCTGACAGGGAAGTTAATGTTTCTTCTCAATACTTATGTTGGTCACTCTTCCCATTTCCTCCCCATATCTGTTGATCCTATCTTCCACTGAGTTTATGAAAAGATTGTAGGACATCACTATAAGGTAATTGGGGTAGCATTTAGTTATGATTATAGTAGATTTTATTTGAAAGATTATAGTTTGCTATGTACCATGCACTCTATATAATTATATAGATTGTATATATAATTATATATAATACATAATGTATGTATAATATACATGCTGTATAAATAAATATGTTTCCAGTGATATATGTTTTTACCACATGCTGTGTGTATGTGTATCTATACACACACACACATATATATATATATACATGCTGTGTGTGGATGCTATATATATTATGGTAGACAAAAACACAGCCACAAATTTATCAACATTTCTCCTATTGAGAGGTGAGTCTTTGACTTCTATCCTTGAATCTGGGTGAGCTCAGAAACTGCTTTGAGCAGGAGGTTATTGAAAAGGCTATGCTGTGACTATTTTCAGGCTCAGGCCTTAATAGACTGGCAGCTTCCACATCCTGTCTTTTGAAATACTCATTCAGGGAGAAGCCAGCTTACCATATAGGAAGTCCAACAAATCTGAAACAGGCATGCTGTGAGGAAAGCCAAGTTAACCACAGAGGAGTAGAGGGACCTGATAACCTTCCACTCAGGTATTCCGGTCACCCTAGAGCAGGCAGCAGACTTGTGAGTGAAGAATCATCAGATGACCCAGCCTCAACCACAGTCTATTGATACCAACTGATAGAGAGATTATAGGAGGAGATACAGTCTGTTTATGAATTAAGATGAGTTCACCTTTGGTCATGTTGTGATTGAGGTGTTGTGGGACATCCTGATAGAGATACTTAGAGAATACAGAAATTTAGGGTAAATGAGCTGGACTGAAGGTACAAACCTAAAAATCCTGAATGTGCTTACTGTTGGTATTTGACATCACTGTATATGGCCTACTCCTGTTTGTAGTTGCTCACTGTGGGTAAGGGTCACACCTCTAGGGGAGGGTAAAAGAATCATACCTATGGTGAAGAAGGACAGTGTACGTCATACAGCTTGAATGAACCCATCTCCTAGGCAGTTCTAATATGTGTCCCTCAGGAGCAGTACCAACACTGTCCCATCCCTTGCCAAAATCAAAAGTAAAATAAAACTCAAAAGTGTTATGTTAGATATAGGCCGTTGTTCATGAGATTGGTATGATCTTTTGTGTAGATATTTTACCACTGTTAAAGTGATTTATCAAATTATCTCTTCAGCTTTCTTTTTTATGGCCTATAAAGACCTACACCACCTTGGTTCTTGGCTACCACTATGATTTCATTTCCTTTAACTTTACCTTTCATTGACTGTGCTGCAGCCACTCTGACTTTTTAAGCTGTCCTTTCAATTTACCAAGCTCCTTCCCATTTGGAGACCACTTGTACTTATTGTTCCTTCTGTGTAAGAGCTTCATCCCTAGATCCTCCTTTAGCTCTGTCCTTCCAAACATTCAGGTGTCAACCTAAAACCCAGGTGTACCTTCTTAGGCTAGGTTTACATATTACCCCAATACCCTAGTTAATCTTCTTTATAGCACCTCTTTATGACTAAAATTAAAAAGAAAAGAAGAATTTGTTAGTAGTACTATTAGCTCCAAAAGAACAGGATTTTTGAATTTTTAATTCCCAGTTCCAATTGTGTACATAGTAGATTTTCAATAAATAACTGCTAAATGAATAAACGAATGGTCATCTGCATGTGAAAGAGGGGAACCAAGAGAGGGAAGAGGAGGGCCAGTGAACATGTGTCTTACAGGACTCTATTTCCAATGCTCCCATATCTGGTACCCTGGTTAGTGGTTCTCAACCTCACATGCACATTGAAATCATCTAGGGACCCATTGAAACTGGAGGCCTACTCTCAAAAATTTGGATGTAAATTTTTGGGGTGTAGTCTAGGCATCAAGATTTTTCAAAACTCCCCAGATGATTGTTAGACATACCCTGGGTGAAAACCAGTCATTAGGTATTAATAAAACTGAAGTTATCTTTTCCTGTGCCTCTTCTAACTTCTTTATTAAGTAAATTCTGAGACTAACTCCAGAGCCACCAAGCAATGCTAATCACTACAGATGTCTCCAACATACTGCTCTAAAGAAAGATCTGGACTGTTCGTGTTTACCTTAAGGATCAAATTCCCATTGACTGGTGGGAACCTTTTGGTTTATAAGAAAAGATATACAGGGCTTTTGTTAGAAGATAAACTAGCAATGGCATATGAGCTGAATTCAGAATTTTCCACATTAGTGTCTTTCTTGGTCATTGCATATTAAAGTAGGGTAGGAAAGTAACTTAACAGTCCTCCTGGGAACAGGAGCAGGTTTTGACATTTTGAAGGTCGTGTTTCTGCCCCCAAGGGAAGCATATGAGAAAACAGAGGCAGGTTCGTTCCCTAAGCCCATCTCTTGGGTATCATAGGGAAGGTACTAATGGCATTGATGGGTACTATGGAACATGATGTTGGTTGAGAAGAAAAAATTTAAAGCAACAAAACCCTCTTTTCAAAGAAAATCAAACTACAGTTCTAAATTTGATCTAAGTGGAGTGGTTCTATTTGAAGGAGAGCTTGTAGCCTGGAGGCCAGCTCAGTCTAGGTTGCCTCACACAGTCCCTACCCCCAGATGGCCCTGGAGGACTGAAGACTAGGGCTCTGCCAAAGGTACCTTGAGAAACACCCTTCCAGTTGATGTTTTTTGGAGTAGCAATTATAGAGAAATTAAACTAATAAGAATTAGGTAAGGGTGTGCTGTGGTTACTTTGGTATTGAGAGTGAGCATGGCATTAGGATTAACCAGGTTGGCCCCCTTTCTAGAATCATTTCAGTATATATGAGCATGATCTGGGGACCTTGGTGAAATGCAGGTTCTGATTCAGTGGTCTTGGGTGGGACCCAAGATTTGCATTTCTGAGAAGCTCCTAAGAGCTGCCAATGCTTTGAATACCAGGGCTTCAAATCACAGTTCATGCATCAATATCCCCAGGAGACTTATTAAAAATGCAGATCTTGGGGCCCCATCCTGGAGCTTCTGGATGCAACCCTCTACCTGAGAGTCTGGAAGTTTTTGTTTTTAACAGTTTCCCTAGTCTTTTCTGATGTTGGCTAAGTTTGAGAACTTATGCTTTTTTACCATGTGTCTGCCTACATATTTTACCCTTGGGGAACCCGGGAGGAGAGTCTGTAACTCATCAAATGCCAGGGCTGGAGGAGAGTTTAGAGATCATGTAGCCCAACCTTACTCTTTTATTGATTAGGAAACTGGGCTCCCAAAGGGCAAACAGTTCTGTCAAGTGCCTATCCCCAGCTGGCAGCAGAGCAGAGCAGATGCCAGCATGGAAGACTGCCCAACCCTCAACTTCCCCAGAACATCACAGGCCTTCCTCTGGCATTGCTTCTCTGTTGTGCTGTTTCATGAAACCAGATATTGTGTCTTTCTTGTCTTTTGCAGTATTCCCAAAGCTTACACAGTGCCTGGCACGAGAAAGGTGCTAAATCACTCTTACTGTTGTGTATTTGTGCTATGCTTGCGCCTGATCAATTACTTTCAAATTCTCTTATTAAATATTTTCAGGTTATAAAAATGAAAATTGCTGTTCCCAGATAAAATACCAAAATTCTCATGAGCCTGAATAGAGCAGGCATTCAGAACCTGGACTATGGGGAGTCGAAGAGATGGCCCTAGAATTTAGCCCTGGCTTCAACATTTACTAAGTGTGTGAACTTGGCAATTTTCCTCAGTAGTTCTGAGCCTGTTTCCTTATTTGTAAATTGGAGATTTCAACAGATTCTAGTTTACCGGGTTTTGTGAATATTTAATTGGTCAGTGCTTGTAAAATGTTTAACATGGTTCCTGGTACATAGTAAGTGCTAAATCCAACGATAGCCCCTCTGGATTACAAAAATGTGATGATGATTGCAAAAGTCGTACCAGAAGACACAGCATTAGGAATCCCTTGCCAACTGCCAATTCATAAGATTTTGAAATGGATTGTCTCTGAAATGATCGTGTGTAATACATAGATCATAGATCTGGAGTGAACAAGCCTGGGTTTGTACAGCTTCTCAGGAGAATTTTCTGCAGCATTAAGTATGTCACCCTTGTATAATAAAGTGGTTACTGAGATACTGAGAAACCAAGTTGCTGCGTGAGTCACTCCCAGCAGACAAAATGACAGGATGGGGTGTAGGGGCTGAATTCTCCCCTGAGATTCTCTCCACAGGGTCCAAATATTGACTGACTAGCTTAGAGTTTGCTACAGATATGTGGTGTAACAGCTTTGAGCAATGTGTCTCAATCTCTACACAGAGAGTGTAAGAAAGATATTTTTAGCCTGATTACTACATAGAGGAATGTGAGTTTGAAATACATGGCTCAGGAGTTCAGTAGGGGGATGGGACTGTGCTGTCAGGAGGTGTGTTTTCTGCACGTGTCCCGGGTTTTTAGAATAGCTCTGATTTTCCGACATTCTGCAGTTCTATGAGTAAAATTCTACTTGTCTGAGCAGATATGCTGATTTTGTGGGGGAAGTGGTTGGGAAAATATGGCCACCACAGACCAATATAGAGATCACATCAATGATAATTGGTGTTTGAGGAAAAAGTACTATATATTATAAGTAGGTATGACTTCCCTTTGCCTCAGTAATGAGTCAGACTTTTTTCAGTTGCAAGTGACAGAAATTAACTCAAACTGGCTGAGGCAAAAAGGGGATTCCCTGACTCTTATAACTGAAAAGTCCAGGGGATTCATGGCTGGATGGTTGCAGATTCACAAACAATGATCCAGCAAAGCCACCTCTCTTCATTTCCTTCCTCTTGTTTCTCTGTGTTGGCTTTATTCTCAAGCAGGCTCTTTCTTTGGGTGATGCCAGCAGGCTGGGTTCATCTTCACCAGCATGGCAACCCTATAGAAAGAAAATGGCTTTCTAAAGTGTTTCAGTGAAAGCTCTGAAAATTCACTCTGGCTGCACCTGAGTCATTTTGTCCCTCCCACACCCACCAGTGAAGGGACTGGTATCAGCAGCACCTGAAGCATGAAGAGTAGAAGATTCCTCAAAGGCAACTGAGACATTGATATCAAGAAAGGAGGGCATGGATGCTGGGCAGGGAAACACAATAATTGTCTTTATATCCTTTTCCTTTGAGTCAAAATTCTGATTCCCATCACTTCTTTAAGCCCAGTTTGCTTAGAATTACATTCTTCCACATACCATTGTCACATACTGTCTCTTCCACAGGAGATCTGCCTCTTGCCCACAAATGATGTTCATTTGACCACCCTTTATTTTTCCACCTATACCACATGAACTTCACTGAGGTCTTCGTTCTGACTTGACTGTCTCTCCCTATGTGACTGAATGTCACTTGGAGATTTTCTTTCTCCCACCTTGGCTTCCTTTTGCCTCCTTAGTCTTCATAAAAATTTTGTCACTAAACTCCTACAGTCCTCTTCAAACTGTGGAAAGAAGGATGGTGTCTATACCTGCGGCAACCAGGAAGAATCTCTTCTGGGAAACATGTAGACACAATTTTGTCACCATACGCAGCATCTCTGGGCAACTGCAGAAGAGACCCGCTATTCATTTTAGTTCACCAGAGCAAGTACTCCAGGAATGATTTGCTTGGATCCAATTTTCAATTTGCTTTTAGAGAGCTAATTAGATATAAATTTGCAAATGAGAATAACTACCCTTGCATGCAGCAATTTGCTTTATGAAATGAGAAGTGACATGGTGTGTGTTATGCTCTTAGCATGGTAAGGTTCACAGTTATGCAGATAGTGAAAGAGTTCCAAGAGTGCCTGGTGCTCAATGTATAGCTGAATGTCATAAGATTTAGAAAGGGCCTGACAGCAAAAGAAGGACTTCTTAATAAAATGTCATTTTCATTCAGCACAGTGCATCAGAACAATAGGGTTTGTTAAAAAGAACTAACATTTATTGACTGCTACTATCAGATGCTAGGCAGAACCCATTCACTCCTCCAAACACCCTAGAAAGAAAGTACTATTAATATAGCCATTTTATACTTACAGGCTAACTGACTTGCTCTTGGTGACATAGCTGGACTGAGTGAACTTCAGGCCAGTGGACCCCAGATCCCAAGCACTGACATACTATATAGGTCTGGTAATGATGATCAATTTAGCTGTTTAGAAATTATCCATGGCTACCTGTTGGATTTTTTTAAAAAAATATTTTTAGAATAGTTTAAATTCATAGCAAAATTAAGAGGAAAGTACAAAAATTTCCTATATACTCCTCACCTCCCCCCACACACGCATAGCCTCTCTCATAATCAGTATCTTCCACCAGAGTAGTTCATTTGTTGTAACTGATGAGCTTACATTGATCATTAGCACCAGAGTCCACAGTTTACCTAAAAGTTCATTCTTGGTGTTCTACATTACATGGGTTTAGACAAATGTATCATGACGGGTATCTGTCATTATACAGAATATTGTCACTGTCCTGAATATCCTCTGTGCATCCCTATTCCCATTCCTGCTCCCCGTTTACCCTAGCAACCACCAAAATTGTATAGTTTCCTTTGCCTTTTACAGAATGTCAAAGAGTAGAAACCATTCACTATACAGCCTCCTTAGATTGGCTTCATTCACTTAGTAATATGCATTTAAGGTTAGCTCATTTCTTTTTAACACTGAATTGTATTCCATTGTCTTGTTGTAGCACAGTTCATCCATTCACCTACTGAAGGACATCTTGGTTCCTTCCAAGCTTGGCAAATTATTAATAAATCTGCTATAAACCTCCATGTGCAGGTTTTTAAGCAGCCCTATGTTTTCAGCTCCTTTGGGTAAATACCAAGGAACACAGTTTCTGGATTGTTTGGTAAGATTATGTTTAGTTTTATAAGTAACCACCAAACTGTCTTCCCAAGTGGCTGTACCATTTCTCATTCCCATCAGCAATGAATGCAAATTCCTATTGCTCCACATCCTCACCAGCATTTGGTGTTATCAGCGTTTTGGATTTTAGCCATTCTAATGGGTGTGCTACCAGCTGTTTTTAAATTTTTCATTAAAAATGTATTGTATGCCTTCTAAGTGGTAGATAATAGATGTCTCTTATGTTCTGTGTATTTTTAAGAAGCAACTCCCAGATAGTACTTGAGATGAAAAACGATAACTAAAACATATTGAGTATTGACCAAGTGTCATGTCTTGTGGTAAGCACTTTAAAAAAATATATTTATTTTTTGACAGAGAGAAAGAGAGCAAAAGCAGGGGAGAGGGGCAGAGGGAGAAGCCGATTCCCTGCTGAGCAGGGAGCCTGATGAGGGGCTTGATCCCAGGACCCTGGGATCGTGATCTAAGCCAAAGGCAGAACTTAACTGACTGAGTTACCCAAGTGCCCTTGTGTTAAGTACTTTATATATTTTCATTTTTCAATTTATTTAATCCTCATACAAGCTTCCTGAGTTAGATACCATGACATTTTAGAATAAGGAAACCAAGTCTCAGAGAGGAGAAGACACTTGTTTCATGGTATCTAGTAGGTGAGTGCCAGAGCTGAGAGTGGAGTCTAGATAATTTGTCTCCATAGCCTTTTCCTTTGCCTTCTATGCTGCACCATACCTTAGCATGTCATGCCACACCAGATCCTATCACCCACTGTCAGGAGCAGTTTTTCCTATTAGATGTCCTATTAGAACCCAATCATTTTTTTAAATGATTTTTTATTATATTATGGTAGTCACCATACAGTACATCCCCGGTTTCCGATGTAAGGCTCGATGATTCATTAGTTGCATATAACACCCAGTGCACCATGCAATACGTGCCCTCCTTACTACCCATCACCAGTCTATCCCATTCCCCCACCCCCTCCCCTCTGAAGCCCTCAGTTTGTTTCTCAGAGTCCATAGTCTCCCATGCTTCACTCCCCCTTCTGATTACCCCCCTTTCTTTATCCCTTTCTTCCTCTACCGATCATCCTAGTTCTTATGTTCCATAGATGAGAGAAATCATATGATAATTGTCTTTCTCTGCTTGACTTATTTCACTTAGCATCATCTCCTCCAGTGCCATCCATGTTGCAGCAAATGTTGAGAATTCATTCTTTCTGATAGCTGAGTAATATTCCATTGTATATATGGACCACAACTTCTTAATCCAGTCATCTGTTGAAGGGCATCTCGGTTCCTTCCACGCTTTGGCTATTGTGGACAATGCTGCTATGAACATTGGGATGCATATGGCCCTTCTCTTCACTACGTTTGAAGCAACCCTCGGAAAGAATCTTACCTCAGATGTAGTTACTCAGACATTTTGAATGCCACTGTTGTAATCTACACCATAGGTTTTGTGAAAAGGAAATAGAAATCCTTTGTTGTTGTTAAAATTAGTGGTTTTCAGATACATTATGAGCCAGAATGACTGCATGGCCTTACCACCCTTCCTTGAACAAGGGAAACCAGGGAAGTCAGTCGCCTAATCTATTTGGTCTCAAGGCCTGCACCCCCACTTCATGGAGGCCTCTATCACATGACACAGGCCTATAGTCTGCTTGTGCAGCAACCAGCGGACTGTGGTCTCAGCCTGTCTTAGGCAGAGTGAATATTTTATGTAAGGGGCTTATGCAAGATCCCAAAGGCAGACTGGGACTTTCTGGAGCTTGCAAGAGCAGTATGCATCCCCATTTTTCATGCTTATTTGCTATTAGATATGTGTGTGTTTGGCAGAATATGGTCTAAACCTTGTTTACATTAAGAGTTCTTATTTGGCAGTAGAAATGTGAGGTGGAGTGGAAGGTATATCTGAAAGCTTAGGAAATATTGGTGAAAATATTCACGACACCAACACAACCATTTTGCATGGTCAAATGGGCTTAGGGTATTCACCATGGAATGCTTTTATTGTGGTACAACTCATGGAACTAGTGTTCCTAGGAACTCACTTGGGGAAATAAATTCACAAGCATGGAGTTAATGTTTTAGGCTAGAGTAGTCTGGGACAGTTGCTCTAGTTCTTTTCTGATGGTTATTTTGTGATTTTCTGATCTGTGATATAATTTATAAGAAAAGTGTAAAAGAGGCATCACAGTAAAATCTCATTTGATTTTGCTTTTAATGAACTGTGTTTATTGAAAAGAATAAAATCGAGGAAGTTTGGGGGGAAATGAAATACATGGTCATTCCACCTATGCACTGATAGCAAGATATGTAGATGAAAAATGAAGCACGTAAGGCATTATTTGGATGTTTCTATGTGTTTAAATGCTCCCTATTTATAGAGTGACATTTAGATGACTGACTGAAAATTTTGCTTTCAGAAGCATGGTGCTGTAAGACCCATCCTAAGATAGAAAGTCCTTTGTGGCGAGAACATTCATTGCTTTTCTGTGGCATCTACAACCAGCACACATCTAGTAATCAAAAGGAGAGTGGCATGGGATAAATACAGTAGTTGACTTCTGCCCAAATCCTTTTGAAAAGAGGAAGTGGAGCCTTTCTGCTCTTTGACATACAAAAGCACATTGCTTTATAATGGATTCCACAGAAAAAGCAAAATCCAAACAAAGCAACATCTTTTTGCAGTAACCTACGTACAATGTAAGTGAGATGCCAAGTATGCAAATGGTGGGAGGGAAGAAATGCACTTTCACTACCCCAGTTATCAGATTTTGTTTAGAAATACGAGTAGTAATTGCCCATGAGTTAGATGATTAATACGTACCACTTTTTCCCCTTCTTCTTCTTGTTCTTTAATATTTGAGTCTTAGTCTAATTTTTACATACTATTTCTTTATTTCTTTCTTCATAAAAGATGGGGTGGTGGTCTGAGAACTAGACCCATCTTCTATCAGCCCAAGTTGTCAGGGTGAAATATAACAGCAGTTCCCCCCTTCTAGGTCAATTGTCTCTTTCTAGACATCAGTAAGACTTTATCATGTCTGCTATGAACTCAGTTCTGAAAGCAAAACCAGGTCCATCCACTTATTCTTGTGGTCCAGGTGCAAGTGGAATCAGTGCCATTTTGTAGCAATTTCTGCTAAGCAGACAAAGCATAGTCCCAATTTGGAAACTGCAGCTGCAAAACTAGACATTCAGCCTCTCAGCCCCCCCATACATTCCAGCCCCTTGACTGAGACCTTACTATGTATGAGTTTACCTGTCTAATGAAGCCCCACGTCACTATTAGTTAGGGACCTTGTTTAGTTGTCTCTGTGGCTCTGTCTCCCTCCACCTCTCCCTAGGACCTGGGCCAGTGCTCCATCCATGTAGGCTCTAGATGTTTGTTGACTAGTTAAATATTTTTGAAAGACTGTTTAGGCCACTTTGAGGGGGTGGGGAAAATGGCTTTGCTGGAGCTGTACACGAAGGAGGAGACTTGATTCTACAGGCTGGAATGAAGTAAAGTGGGAGGATGAAGGATGTTTGAAAAATTGGGGGTGGAAGTCACCAGTGAAAAAAGAAATGCAAAAGGGAATTTTATGTTCTGTTTTGGAGTTAAATTCGTCAAGGCTATATAAACCTAAATGCATCAAAAGTGATACCATCTCATAAAATTCTTGGACTGTACTGTCTAATGTAGTAGTCAGTAGTCATATGTGGCTATTTAAATTTAGATAATTAGAATTAAATAAAAATAAAAATTTAGTTCCTAACACTAATCACATTATAAGGGTCAGCTGCCACATATAACTAGTGACTGCTATATAAGACAGCACAGATGTAGAACATTTCCATCACCTCCAAAAAGCTGTGTCAGACACACTGCTCTAGGGGATGATAACATCATTTTGTCTGTCCTCTTGTTCATTCCTCTACAACTATTAACCAAGCATCTACTTTGTTCCTGGCACTGCACTGAGAATGGGCTGAAATGTTTAAGGGCATAGACTCTGGAATAGCTGGAATAGACTCTGGTTAGGCTGCTCACTTGGACAACTCACTTACCTCATCTGTGCTTTTGTTTCATCACTTGTAAAACGAAAATAGTACAATTATCTTATAGCATTGTTGTGAGGAATAAATGAGTTTGTATATGTGTGTGCATGTGTGTATGTATGAATGTACATACATGTGTGTATGTATATGAGTGTATATATGTGTATGCATATTAGTGTATGTGTATACATATATGTGTCTTAAAACTATTTTTGGCACATATACTGTTCTTGGTCAGTAGGAACTCTTACTAGTAGTGGTAGGTATTTATTGCAGAGCAGTGAGCAAAACAACTATGGTTCATGCTGTCCTGGAATTTAGCATCTAGTGGGAGCAACAGACAATAAATCATTTAAGAAATTAATAATTGCCAGCTATGTCAAGAACTGTGAAAGAAATGAATGGGCAAGCAAGCATAATAGGGAAAAAAACTACCTGGAAAGCTTCTCAGAGGAGGTAACATTGAAGAAAAAATAGAGGAGAAATGCCATTCTTGCAAAGGGAGGAGGAGAAAACCGAGACAGAGGAAAGCACACCATGAAGGAGGACAGTGTGACTATAACAGAGCAGGAAAGGATGGGGTTCCAGATAAGGTTGGAAGGAGAGAAAAAGAAGGTTGAAGCCAGTGGTGCAGAGCATGCCCTAGAGGACATGATCAGGGCATGATCACTTTGGGAGCTGTTCAGGGCACAGATTGGAGGGGACACAGGAATGAAAGCAGGGTTCATTAGAAGTCCATTTTAATAGACCAGGAGATGGGAGAGGATTTAGACTCAGACAGTAGGCATGGAAGTGGAAAAAAATGAGCAGTTTCTAGATATATTTGACAGAATCAATGGGACTTGCCAATGGATTATCTGCAGTTGGTAAGAGGGAGGCATCCAGCCAATGCTCAGATTTTTTACTTGATTAGCCAGGTCAATGGTAGTTTGATTTACTGAAATAACG
This sequence comes from Ursus maritimus, assembly GCF_017311325.1. Lineage (NCBI taxonomy): Eukaryota > Metazoa > Chordata > Mammalia > Carnivora > Ursidae > Ursus > Ursus maritimus. Next base: position 26,081,437 of record NW_024423786.1, read on the forward strand.
AAGGCCTGTAGAGAACATTTTTGAGGTAGAAAAACCAAAACTACTTGATGATAAATAGTCTGTTAGATATGGAAGTCTGGTGTCCACATGAAAGACTGGATTTGAGATAGGCACATGGACATCATTAGCTCAGAGATAATTAAGAGGCAGACTAGGAGACCAATTTCTGGAATGATAGAGTAAAGTCACAGCAAACTTTTCCCCCAACAAAACAACTATTTGGCTGAAGAAAATTTATCTAGATCTCTCTTTCTCTCTCTTTCTCGCTTTCTGATACAATTGAAAATGTATAAAATTATATTAAAATATATAAATATGTAAAGCTGACTTAAGGTCCTTAAAGTCTCTGGAAATTGTCCTAATGGCATATAGTAAATGGAGAAATAGTCATTCAAATACTTTTACTAAATCTCAGTAAGAACAGTGAAAGTCTGTGACATTTGAGCCATGATACCCACTTCTCAGCTATGTCACCATTGAAAGGGCAGGCTTCCAGTATTTTTCATCCTCTCCCAGAAAAAGCCCATGTTTCAGAAACTGTATTCACAGTGACTGGAGTCTCCACCTAGCCCCATCTTGTGGGACGGAAGCTAATTGCTGGATATGACAGGGAGGAGTCCCATGCTAGGAGAGTCAAGCCAAGAAGAATAGGGGCCACCATCCCTCCCCAGTGCCTAATTGTAGACATAGAGCAGGAGTGTCACTCCAGGAGAAGTGAGCCTCTTTTTTCATTCTGAACTCTTGTGTAGTGGCATAGAACTTCAATCTAGGGTGCAGAGGCAAGCCACTACTGACTGAGGGGAGTGACCTTATTTGGAATAAAACATGGTGAATTCTGTGCCTAGGATGTTATTAAAAACAATGGCAATCTTGGTAGAGAGCAATTAAGAAGATGCTAATAGCTCCGTGATATTGGTAGCAATGAGTAAAACAGTAGAGTAATCAGAAGTTTAACAGAAAGAACCATAGGAATAGACAACCAAGAAGAGCCCCCCCGGCAACATAGGCAACCTTGGGGGTTGGAAATGTAGTACACAAATAATGGGCTGTACCTACTCAGGAGTAATCAGAACAGGACATGGGGTAGACTTGAAAACATTTCCAAGCTCCACACAGAAAAATAAAATAAATACAAAGGGTATAACCTGGCATTGGCATGAGGGCTTAAGGGCAACCTCTAACCAAACACTGGCTCAGCAATAAGCTACTTGAACCCAGGAGCAAATTCTAAGAAGGTAAGTATAAAAATAAAATCCCGTATATCCCTGATAGTCTGGAAGACCATGTGTATGTGTAAGGCTGCACTCTCTCAGGAGTGAAAGGAGAGGGATAATCAAAACTACCAGTCCTTGGATAAACAGGCTACAAAAATGTAAACTTCTTCATCTGTGAAAGTAGCCGTAGTTCTACTCACACATCCATGGTAAAGGCAAAAATCTAATTGCCAACAGAGATTAATAATGACCTTTGACCAACAAGTGGCTTATGCCAATTAGTTAGTGACCCTGAAATAACCAGGCTAAAAGGCAAAAACAAAAAACAGGAGGGATACCAGAGATTGCACACTGAATGGAAACAGTTCACAGAGTTAGTTTAGCCAAATAACTAAACAAATCAATCAATGACTTGGAAAACAGGAATGATATCAATCCTTGCAGGCAGAGGCAGATGTGGAAACAGCATCCAGAGTTGCTATAATATATTATCTAAAATGTCCCATTTTCAAGAGAAATTTTACAAGATATTCAAAGAAACAGAGAAGTGTGACCTATACCACAGGGGAAAAAAGGAGGCATTAGTAACTATTTTGAAAGAATTCAGATGTTGAACTTAGCAACAGAGACTTTAAAGCAGCCATTCTAAATGTGGTCAAAGGACTAAAGAAGAGCATGTCTAAAGAAGGCAGGTATGAGAACAATGTCTCTTCCAATAAAAAAATCAGTAAAGAGATAGGAATTATAAAAATGAACCACATACAAATTATGTAGTTGAAAAGTAAAATAACAGAAAATTTCTAGAGGAGTTCAAAAATAGATTTTCTCTGGCAGAAAAAAAAAGGATCAGGAAATTCAAAGATAGATCAATAGGGATCATGCAATCTGAAAAGAAAAAGAAAAAAGAAAAACGAACAAAGCATAAGAAAAGCATAGGCCATAATTAAAAATATTAATATACATTCAGTGAAAGTACTAGAAGAAAAGAAGAAGAGGCAGAAAAAATATTCAAAGAACTAATAGCTGAAAACTTCACAAATTTGATGAAAAAATCTATACATCTAAGAAGCTCCATAAGGAGGATAAATACAAATAGACCACATTCAGAAACATAATAGTAAAATATTTGAAAGTCAAATATAAAGAGAACATCTTATAAAGTGACAAATGGCTCATCACATATAAGGAAACTCCAAGATAGACAGTTAACTTTTGACTACAAACACTGGAGGCCAGCAGGCAATGGAATGGCATATTTAAAGTGATGAGAGAAAAAACTGTCAACAAAGAATCAGCAAAAACTCTTTTAAAGATGAAAGCAAAGTGAATATATTCCGAGATAAACAAAAGCTGAGAGATTTTGTTGATAGTAGACCTGCCATGCAAGAAATGCTAAAGGGCGTTGTTTAGGCTAAAAAGACATAGTATCAGATAATAATTTGAACCCCCCCCTACACACAAACATGGAGGAGCAATAAAGGTAAGTATAAAAGACGATATAGAATGATGTCATGGAAGGTGATGGAGTAGGAAACTTCAGGAACCAGTCCTGCCATTGAAAAAAAAAAAAACACCTTTGAGAGGGCATTTACAGTTAGAATCAACTATTTTGGAAATCTGGAATCTGGTCAAACTCTGGGAATATACAGGAGATTGCTTAATGAAGTAAGAAGCTGGTAAATTTTGGTGAGTTTGGATTTCACAGAGAAGCTACCATCTTTCATTTCCCAGCCCTGCATCAGGTGGCTGTGGGGATGGCAGCCCCTGTTTCTGGTGTGCCTTGAAGCTACCAGGTTGTGCAATACGCACCTTGTTTTTCAGGGATCAGGGTTATATGTGTTGATCTGCCTTGTAGATTACTGTAGGAGCCGTGCAAGAATTGGCCACTGTTGCAGCCCTCTTAGACTGAAGCAGCTTCAGGGCAGCATTTGCCAGGGAATTAAAAGAACAGGATGTCATTTATTTCTCTTCTTTATTGGGTCCCTGTATTCAAGGAATTCTCTGTCAGGCCACTAGCCAACTGTTGAGATAACAGAGACTTTAGTGAATGTTCACACATGACAGGAAAAATGGTACTGGCAAAAATAGTTTAGAGAAGTTACTAAACAAACAGATGACTGTATCCTTCTACGAGCAACATCATCAATCTCTGGGGAACAAGGAGAATCTGATTCCTAGAAGTACCACAATGTCACATAAAAATGTCCAATTCTCAACAAAAAATTACAAAGCATACAAAGAATCAGGAATGTGTGGCCTGTTCACAGGGGGAAAAAAATCAACATAAAATACTTCTGAGAAAGCCTAGACCGTGCATATACCAGACAAGACTTTAAATTAGCTGTATTAATATATTTGAAGAGCTGAAGGAATCAATAGACAAAGACCTAAAGGAAACTGAGAGAATAATGTGTGAACAAGTAGGGATCTATCAATGAAGATAGAAATTTTTGAAAGGAACTAAATAGAAATGCCAAAAAATAATATAGAAGTTGAAACAAAAAATTAATAAAAAGTGCTCAACAGCAGAGTTAAGCAGGCAGAAGAAAGAATCTGAAAACTTGAAGATAAAACAATTGAAATGACCAATTATGAAGAGCAGAAAGAAGAAAGAATGAAGAAAAATAAACAGAGCCTAAAGGACCTATGGTTTACCATCAAAAGTACCTACATAAGCTTTATCGAAGTCCTAGAAGGAGAAGGGAGGAAAAAGGACAGAAAAAACATTTAAAGAAATAACAATGGAAAACGTCCTAATTTTGATTAAATACATCAAAGAAACTCAGAAATTCCAAGCAGAAAAAACTAAGAGATCCACACTAAGAAGCATTCTAGTCATAACGTCAAGAGCCAAAACAAACCTTAAAAGTAGCAAGAGAAGTGACTCACCACATATAAGGGACCCCTAATAAGAGTATCAGCCAGTTTCTCTTCTGAAACTATGGAGGCCAGAGTCAGTGAGATGATGTATTTATTATGCTGCAAGAAAAAAAATAATGTCAAGAATTCTATGACAAAATAATCCTTTGGAAACAAAGGAGAAATTAAGACATTCCAAATACTAAAGCTAAAAGAGTTTACCACTATTACATCTGCCCTATAAAAAATGCTAAAAATAGGGATGCCTGGGTGGCTCAGTCGGTTAAGCATCTGCCTTTGGCTCAGGTCATGATCCTGGGGTCCTGGGACTGAGTCCCACGTTGGGCTCCTTGCTCAGCGGGAAGCCTGCTTCTCCCTCTGCCTGCTGCTCCTCCTGCTTGTTCTCTCTTTCTCTCTCTCTGACAAATAAATAAATAAAATATTTATTAAAAATGCTAAAAATAGACCTAGAAGTACAGGTCTACCACAGTAAAGGTAATTGCATAAAAGCTAATATTTTGGGCTTGTTACTTCTCTTTTTGTTTCTTGTATTACTTAAAAGACCAATGCATAAGACAGTAATGTAAATCTATGTTAATGGGCACACAATATATAAAGTTGTAATTTGTGACAATAATAACCTAAAAGTGAGGTGGAAGACTGGTTAGGACCAGAGCTAATGTATACTATTGAAGCCAAGTTGGTATCAATTCAAACTAGATGGGTAAATATTCAGGGTATAACTGTAATCCCCATAGTAACCACTAAGAAAATAACTAAGAATTGTACAGAAAAGGGAATGAAAAAGTATTAAAAAATGGTATGCTAGGGGTGCTTGTGTGGCTCATTTGGTTAAGCATCTGCCTTCGGCTCAGGTCATAATCTCTCAGGGTCCTGGGTTTGAGCCCCGGGCTCTCTGTTTGGCAGGGAGCCGGCTTCTCCCTCTCCCTCTGCCTCTCCCCCTGCTTGTGCTTGTGCGCGCACGCGCTCTCTCTCTGTCAAATAAATAAATAAAATCTTTAAAAAAATGGTATGCTAGAAAAAAATCAAACACAAGTGAAGTTGGTATTAGAGGAACTAAGGAACAAAAACAATATAAGACATATAAAGAAGAAAGTGGCTGAACTAAGTCCTTTATTATCAGTAATAATTCTAAATGTAAATCAATTAAATTCACCAATGAAAACGAAGAGATTGACAATGGATTTTTGAAGGTGTTTTATACATGCACCCTATGTTTATTGCAGCATTATTTATAATCTCTGTGCTTGGCGGGGAGCCGGCTTCTCCCTCTCCCTCTGCCTCTCCCCCTGCTTGTGCTTGTGCGCGCACGCACTCTCTCTCTGTCAAATAAATAAATAAAATCTTTAAAAAAATGGTATGCTAGAAAAAAATCAAACACAAGTGAAGTTGGTATTAGAGGAACTAAGGAACAAAAACAATATAAGACATATAAAGAAGAAAGTGGCTGAACTAAGTCCTTTATTATCAGTAATAATTCTAAATGTAAATCAATTAAATTCACCAATGAAAACGAAGAGATTGACAATGGATTTTTGAAGGTGTTTTATACATGCACCCTATGTTTATTGCAGCATTATTTATAATCGCCAAACTATGGAAGCAGCCCAAGTGTCTATTGATAGATGAATGGATAAAGATGTGGTATATGTGTATACAATGGAATATTATTCAAATGTAAAAAAATAATGGAATTTTGCCATCTGCAACAACATAGATAGAGCTCAAGGGTATAATGCTAGGCAAAATTAGTCAGAGAAAGACAAATAACATATGATCTCACTCATACATGGAACTTAAAAATCAAAACAAACAAAAGGAAAAAAAAAAGAGACAAACCAAGAAACAGACTTGTAACTATAGAGAACAAACTGATGGTTACCAGAGGGGAGATGGGTTGGGGGACAAGGGGAAATAGGGGGATGGGGGTTAGAGAGTACACTTATCATGATGAAAAAAATAAAAATAAATTTTAAATACATGCTGTTTACAAGGGATTTACTTTATTTTTTAAAAGATTTTATTTATTTATTTATTTATTTATTTATTTATTTATTTATTTATTT